>NC_134768.1:7097265-7405625 GCF_050436995.1 Anticarsia gemmatalis | reverse complement strand
GAAAAGTTCGTAAATCCTCTTTTAATGCTCCTCTGCACTTCTTAAGGAATCTTTATACCAAATTTCAACTTTCTATGTTCAGTAGTTTCGGCTGTGCGTTTTCCATCAGTCACTCAGTTACGAAAGAGTTTTTTACATTTAGATGATTTCAATTTTTTTTATTTATCAATCTATCATTCAATACACAAATACTGACACCTCACAAATTAACATTTATTTTCAATTCAAAATAGTCTATCAACCCAGCAACCCTAGTCATACGCATTAAAACTTCACCGGCTTCATATTTTCTAAGCCTGCACGTAGACTATTATACACAAATTGCCCTATATTTATGCAGTTACTGCAATACGTGATCACTTGAGATGAAATCGAAGCGATATTTCAAAGAAAGCTGGAGAAATTTTTTATTGTGTACTTTTCACTAATGTTTTAAGGTATTGTACGATATTTTTTTCTTTTATGCGGTAGCCCTGTGGTTTGAAGTACTTTTGTTTCCGCCCAAAATAGGGACGGACGTGTGTTTGGTTTTACTTTCGATTTTTATTGATGATTTTGTAAATTGCATGCTTATAATTAAGTTTATAGTTTAGTAACACTTTACTTATTTGGAATGTGTCACTGCAAAGGTGGTACTAGTCACACGTGGTGAAATATAGTGGGAGAATATTGCAACTGTTAATAAATCGTTATTAAGAAACGGGTAAAGTCTTCACACACAAAAATCAAGTTGCTAAAGTTTGAAACATCACATTTGGATTCTTATTTACACATACTGTTTTGTAAATTATTTAAGAAATTAATTTCCCTGGATTGTTTTAAGCATATATAAAAATACCAGTGCAAAATACTAAACAAAATTAACAAAAATAAGTTATGAAAGTCACCTATGACGATCCATACATTGTAGTAAACTGTCACCTATCTAAATCTAGACCGCGATAACCTTGCTTAACCTTATCACTCCGTCACGTCTGAACTTATACCCTTATTAATAAAATAAGGTTGTATTTAACTAGTAACTGCAAGGTCGTCATGACGATTATTCATGGTACAATTTAGAGATAGTTTACGGTTTATATTCAAACCGCGTTTCATGGTAGTCGTAACGCCATGAGAATTGTTTGAGCCCTTTTATAGGGTCACTAGAACTTGAAATAATATTTAGCTCTAAGATTTTGAACTAAAAAGTGCGTAGAACACGATAATTGGTTTTAGACAATTATTTTGTCCCCTTACCCGTTGCAAACATATTACGAGACAATTAAAGTAGTACTACTTTAAATATCTTTGAATCGAATTTATAACTAGATTTTAGTGGTAACTACATACAGACAACCTTAACTACTGAACCGTGGGCTCTAATAATACTTTGCGGCTACCCATCTATGAAATGTCCCAACTAAAGTTGCTTAACTCACTGATTGTTTTACAACCGATGAACGCAACTAGCAAAAAGGGCCTCGCTCACATATTTAAATATTATTCAAGTTACATTTTGTACTTAATTCTCGCGGGGATTACACAGCCTTTTTGACATTTTCAGCACAAAATACCAGCCTTTGAGCATAAAAGCGTGAAGTTAAAAATTAATAACATAAGCTTACTATAAGAATCTCAGGAGAATCCAGGATTAGAATAATGTTTTATATAAATTCTAAATATTTATCAAGGCTTACTTAACTTAGGCTAAATGTTTTCATGAATACTTAAATACTTATGTATAAGCCCCTTTGAGAATCACCCATGTCATGGTAAAAGAATATCAACAGTAACTAAAATATGCGAGCAACTTTTTAGCAACAAATTGTTGTTACGATATTTACAAATTGTGGTCGCAAAATGTTTTTTTGAGATTTTTTCCTTCAAGTCCATAAAGATTATATTCTAAATAGGCAACTCCTGCTCTTAAAATTGTTCACGTCTAGAGAGAACTTTTATAAACATACATCAAACTCAAAGTACAACCATGCCCAAAGAAACTATTTGTTGAACACACAAATATTTGTCCGTAGTAAAACAGCGTAAGATGCAATAAGCGTGTTGTTACTTAAGTCTCTTTTCCACTGAAGATGTAAGATCGTGGCCCGTCTGCACAAACACATATTTTAATCCTAATATATTATAGTTTTACTTCATTAATAACTATTGTTTTTCATACAAAGCTCTATTCCAGTTCATATCTTAAAACAAAGGTATGAATTAAAATATGATATATTTCTGTTAAGGGATTTCAAGGTTTTGCTTTATATATTTGTGGTACAGAACATTGTTATTTTATATTTCAAATGTTTTAGTTGAAAATATAGAAATAGCTGTGGAAATACCAAGTTTAAAACTCTCGCCCAACGATCGTGAGAATAAATTCTAGCTTTCATACTGTTATAAATTAAATTTCAATTGCTTTTCTCACAAAATTTGACGACATCCGCCACCTTATGACGGTGGTCCTACAAGCTTTATGTTAATTCCCATAAGAAACGAATATAAATTTGTACTAACATAAATACATAAAAGCCGTGTTCCAAAAGAGGTTCTGTTTACCTCTATTGGAACACGGCTAGACGACCATAGAAAATTATAGAATTTGTTAGAGACAAAAAGTTATTTCAAGACAAGTGTGGTAGTAGTTTTTGACTGTTCTGTTTGTATAAGTTCCCGCTACAGTAAGAAACAAATAATACGCTAGGTATATTTTTAGACGAAGACATTGTAGTCTCATTTTAATCGTATTTGTCCCATTTCATTTACCATTACCTCTAAGCTTAAAAAATAAGCAGCAATGTAATCGAAAATCAAAGATACTTACGCGTAAGTCTCAAAAGTACATCTTACTTTGCTTAATCCGATATTCGCGTGAGAAAGAGATTTCCATCTATTTTTAGAGAAATCCAAAGCCTTCATAAATTATCTTATCACTAGCTGACCCGCGCAACTTCGCTTGCGTTACATAAGCGTTAAAAATTTTCCCCGTTTTTGTAACATTTTTCACTGGTACTCTGCTCCTATTGGTAGTAGCGTGATGATATATAGCCTATAACCTTCCTCGATAAATGGACTATCTAACACTGAAAGAATTTTTCAAATCGGATCAGTAGTTTCTGAGATTAGCGCGTTCAAACAAACAAACAAACAAACAAACAAACAAACAAACAAACTCTTCAGCTTTATAATATTATAGTATATAGTATATTATAGTATAGATAAGAAATGATCGTGTTTTCTCATTGAAACGTTTATGTAAAAATATCAAAATGTTCAACCTAAGTATTGAATCATGTATGTTTTGATACGATAATACGAGATAGTGCTGTGACTCGATATCCGAAACTCGTATTTCGTTATAATATCCGATGTAGCAAGTGATTTAGATTGTATCGTGTTTTGCAGATATCCGTGGCACTAGAAAAACTGGAGCAAGTTTTGATATTTTGTAAATAATTTCTTAAGTAAACCAGCAAAAAAACGATAACACGTTTTTCATTTTCTTTCGTGCGTTTTTGGCGTATTGAATTTTCTTTGGTTAAAAATGTTCAGTTTGAGATTTACTGACATGATTTATCATTAAACTTACTTAATAAACAATGATCTACGTCATTTTTCTACTACGTAACTTCTATGAAACTGACTAAATAAACAATTTAGCAGCAATATGTTTGATGTTCTGTCATGAAACATAGCAACTATTAACAACAATAATAGAATTTACTTACAAAATAATACAATTCTCATGTTTCCTTTGTAAAATATTCCATTATGTAAAATGAATGCAAGTTATTAATCCCGTTCAATGCAAACGTTCTGAACATTTCCTATTTCGTATTTGACATATTTACTTCGGAATAAATCCGAATGAAAGCTTATTTAAATTCACTACATCCAATAACTGAAATGAAAAATCATACGTCAAGTTAAAATTCCCTTTTTTGATCGTATTTTCGCTGAGTGCATGGAAAATGTACGGAATTAATATTCAACGTTTGAACGAAATGCAATTAGAATTGAATGGCAGATATGTCCAGATTAAAATGCAGGTATTTTGCTAAACGAGTACGCCTGAGGGTACTTGTAGAATTTGATTTAGGTTATTTTAGGGTCTGAGTGAAGTATTTAGAGTATTTTAAACCCTTTTCAGGTTTATTTTGTTTTGTATCTTTGCTGTAGAAATTGGAAAAGACTGGAACTAAGAATTTTTAGTTTAAATTGTGGTTTGTAGTCTGAAGTGAGTGTTGCAAATATATTTTTTTAGAAATTAACATAAATATTTAAATTAAAAGCTGTACCTAAAATTAATGTTTCTTTATATTTGTGGTTTACAAACCAGTTTACATAAATATTAATATAATATAATACTATAAATAAACATTACTACGAACTAGTTAAACAAAATAAATAGAATCCTTACAATATAAAATAGCTGCTGTCATATCAACAAGTTCTGCTATTGACTAATATGTTTTTACGCTGAATTACTATTTACAATTTACCTAAAACTTACACAACAAAACCATTTTTTACATTGGACGCAGTGATTAACGTGATCATCTCACAGCAGTAACCGCAGCGCCGCATATGGAGGGTTCGCAACCCAACCAAGCAATATATTTGTTTGATGAGCGTTAGTATGTGTTCTGAGTCTGGTTGTAAATTTATTTTTATTTACGTGTATACAAGTTTGTTTATTAGTTATTTAGTTACCATAGTACAAACTCTGCCACTAAATAAATGTGTGAGTTGTTCAATCATATTTGTTAAATTACCACAGAGTTAAATATAAAACTCAACAAAAAAATATCCGAAAATATCCGCACATCATCACAAGCCCATCACTAAAATTGACACTGTTATTTGTTTACCTATACCTGAAAGCTGTTTCCGTTTCGTTAACGCATTTTTCAAATACATTACCGCATGTATAATTCAGGGAGAAGCGTTTAGAATGGGTTTAACATTTACATTTTGTTTACAGACTTGCGGGTTTACGTTGGCCAAGGTTAGCGTTTGGGTGTTCTTATGTTGCGTTTGAAAAGATAATATTTAAGAATTGAAAGATATATTGAGTGCCTGTTGTATGTCTACGGGTAATTGTGAATGAATGAATTAGTTTGTATGTTTTTTAGTTAAACTATTTACTAACTCGTAAAATAAGTAGGTTTCAATGCAGTTTTATTTGATATCACTTAAAACCTGCCGAAATAATTAAATATTTTTTTAGCAAATGAGAATTCGCAAGAGATGTTTTTATAGTATACTTTCTTAAGGGAGATTTATTTTTATTTCCTAGATACAGAGACTGATATAATTTCATTGCATCGATAAACGCACTGATTCCCAAAAAAATACATTTATCAAATCACATAAATTATAACCTAAACATATCAACAAAAAACTTTTCACAATTTCAGCACTTTATTACTTCTAAACTCCCTATCCAGAACTCACATTGTTAAAGCAAAAGAACTTGGAAATAAGCACAACATTTCATTTTAGCAATTTTCGTATTTTCCTCGTTGAGAGAAATCTTTCATGTTCGACTTGTTAAAAGAACATTTTGAAAGTATTTACTGACGGGTAAACATGTGTTGAGTGCCCTTGTGTGGTGGTACTTTAGGTTGTGTTCATATAAACCGCAAAAGTAGTGATAGCCGAGATGTCTACACTGTTGACTCCTACGCAAATGGTAGAAGGTTCAATTCCAAGGTGCCGACTTTTGACATTTGAGACCATGGAAATATTGGTGCGGTTGTCAAAAATTCACGTTTTCATTCTTTATTAGACAAATATGAATAGAACTGTGACAATTTTCCAAAAAATTCAATATAAATTACATAAACAATACTATCGTATCGAATGTGAGCCTCTGATGTACTTACTACTTAGAAAAAAAAATATAAAAAGCTTATCTGAATATGACGACAGCCGCTTGTTAGAACGCTTTACAAGTGCAGCCCTACGTAGCAATGTAGTCGGTTAAACTTAGTTATAATAATTCGGCTAATCTTTGATTGAAGACAATTTTAATGACTTTTGTTTTGACGTTAATGTATATCTATTGGATATATGAGTATGATAGTAACTACAGTAGCTATCTTTGTACGCCTTCACATGATGGGCAAACGATTTACAAACTCTTTGCTCAGTGAGAACAACTCCTTATATAGTATATGAATGAGGATTCGGTTGCTCAGCATCGAATATATCATGATTATGCTTGCAAAAAGTCCTAGAGGCGTGCCACTTAAGAAATAAGTAATAGGATATATTTTATTGACAGCTGTTACTGTGGCCGCCCTTTATTTACGGGCTGATAAAAATATTAGGATTACAGCAAAACAGATATTTAATAATAATTTGCTGTAGTCGGATAATAGTAGTGATAATAATTGGACTGCCCCCGTACTCTACGGTTAGGCTTGCTACACACATATTCATTGACCTAGCCGGGTAGCAAAAGCAAATAATTATGTGTATAAATGTATCCGATTGGCACAAGCCGAACAAGTGAATCGAGAGAGTATGCCGGACCGCACGTGCCCAATATGTGTGTAGTAAAGTGCTTACAGCAAATTCTCGGTATCTTCTTACAAGTGTAAACCAATGATTGGCATTCAATTTACATGAAAATGGTATACACAAAGAATTACAGAGATATTTAAGGTTTTTTTTTCAATCCACGTGCATGTGTTCCTATGCGTCTTGAAGCATTTTATTCGTTCCTTAATTATTTAGGATACATCATTATTTAATTTTTACTGCTTGCTTAGTTAAATTACTAAATAGTTAGCTATTAGGTATTTAGTATCTAACTTTAAAAAACCCTATGTCCATTCCAACCTACAGAATACCGAATACAATTTAAACTTTTCATCCCAACAAAACTTCTGTAGTACATTTTACATATTTTTTTCTTTTCAAAATACCTCAGTCTTGAAGTCTAATTTGAGAGTGGGCTGAGTTCACATTTTTACGGCCCTTTACCCAAAGGGTTTGTTCAGAATATTAATGTGACAGGCAACGTTTGTCTCGGGCATTTAGGTCTAAAACGAAATGAATTTTACATAATATAAGGCCCTTAGAACTTTGTGAGCTGAAGAATTTGGCTCACAAAAGTATAAGAGGTATATATACTGGCAGGTATAAAAATAGAGGTAGTTTTTGTTGATACATATTTGTATTTTATTTTTGTACTAGCCGTTGCCCGCAATTTCGTTCGCGTGGGCTTTATAGTCATAGGAGCAACGTAGAAGAACAATGTTTGCTCACTATGTTAATTAATGAAAAAAAGGTGTTAAGAATTCCAGTTCGATGATCTCTACCTTATTATTTTAATTTAAATGGCCCTCTTTTGTGTCACTGAAAAGAAAAAAAAATCAAGACTCGCCAGCGAAACACTTAGTTTTAAAATAATATTAAATGATTATTTCAAAATTGTGTTATTTGTACAATAATTACATTATCGATGTCGTTATATAAAGGGACTTAAGTAAATCATATTTTAATATTATTTCTGTATTTAACATTATCTCGAAAACTCGTTACTGTGTGTAATCCCTTTCAAAAATGCAACACAGCATCAATGCGGTCAGAATATTTCCGATCTCCTGCATTAAAATTATTACCTGTCATGCGGCCTTTCGTTAACACATTATCTGCATATTTCCGTAGCAGCAGAAAATATTAATTTCTTTCAACGCTCCACAATTTTAATACATTTACTCTTGCAATCCAGTTATTTCGAACGTTGTGATGTTGGAATTCAGTTAGTACGTATCGATTTTTTCTTTATTGTCAAAGATACATGCATAGGCATATACGAGTACATAAAATAACGCATTCTTCCCATGGGGGTAGGCAAAGACCAGAGAAAATCACTCAATACGATTCTTACAAATTTCAAAGATTGGAAATTTATATCATGATTAAAACAATTGACAATCAGTTTTTTTTGGAATTATTGATCAATTTTAAGCACAATTTATACACGAAATGCTAGTTAAAAAACTGGCTGTGACTATGTTAATTTTGCCAGAAAGTCAAGCAATCCCGGGTAAAATGTTGGAGTACATTCATTCTTGAAAATATCAAAGATATACTTGAAGAGACTTGACCGATTTTTTTATACCAAATCACCATTTCTTAGTTATACTTCCGCAGTAAGACGACCATAATAACATTATTTTATAATATTCTTCATCCCGTCAACACATTCACTGGTTTTCTTTGATAGTCTCATGAATTCTATTCCTTTGATTTGATATTCAATACTTCTCTCTACATACTTGTTCGAAACTATCGAAATGCATACAATATTGTGCAAGCAACACAGATGTCTTTTCTGAACTTTATCTTCGAAATATGAATACAGCGTCTTGTAACTGAAATGTGCATTTGACTGCATCGATACATAGGTACTTGTAGTAAAATAACACAATTAATAAATTTGATTTATTTAAAGAACATAAATGCATAAAATGAGTGTATTATTTATGTTTTTAACAATTTTATTTCCATGTTATGGACAGCGAATTTTTAGTCAGTTAAGTATTATATTGAATTAATTTTCGTGAAAAATATTTGGAATAACGGCAAAAAATGTGTTACGATATATTATACGGAAATTAAAGCTAGAATTAAAAATAGTTGTCTTTTTAATATTCATTTTTTATTTGTTAAAAGATTAGTAATAAATTAAGTCATTATATTCCCTACTCAACTTACTCTTAGCAGCGTTACTCATGATCAAAATACGATACCAAAAAAACTACAATTCAAAATGACTCATCATACCATTATCCCTATCTTTAAAGAAACCATTGATGCAGAACCGAGAGTCAATAACCTAGGACATCGACCCTTCAAGAAAATGCAAGTGTAATTCTATATACGAGGGAAATCTCAGGATATTATTACATTCGTGGTAAGAGCAGTTTCTCTTTTATACTGGAATGTAAGGAATATGCAAAAGGTATATGAGAGATGAACGATAACAGACTGTAAGGTATTGTACGAGACCTTTGATTTTATGCTGCACTTGCGAGGTGCTTTCTAAGCGGGATGTTAAGTTTGTGATTTATGCTTTTATTTTAGTGATAGTCAAAGGATACAATCACGATGAGAATAAAAAAGATCGTTTGGATAGAAAATATACTTAAAGATTTTCACATTTCCTATAGTTTAAATAAGTCATGCATGAAATCTTAATCGCGGTAACATTTACAATAGTACAAAATTGACTAAAAGTTTACCAAGACCTAAAACAAGATACTTATATTTGAAGAAAAAAAAACAACGAAGTGTATGACGAAATCACTGGTTAAGCTAATTACCACTACACACCGGAATCATGTGTTCAATTTACGAATGGATCAATTATTATTTTATGAAATGAATGAAAAAGTTTAATAAAAAGTTTCTTCAGGTCTGTATATCGTCTGTATGCTTGCTGAAGTCCCCACGACAGGAGAGTCATATTAACTACCGGTTTTTTATCACAGCAAATATTTTAGCGAGACTACTAATCGGTCGATAATATTTGGTACAACTATCTATAATATTATGTATATTGAAATAAAACCACAAATACCTATCTCCACATCGAATATTATTTTAAATGAGATATTACGAGTATTTGATAGTTGCGGTCACTATTTTGGACGGAAGTGTGCTTTTATAAGTGGTATGTGTTTATATGAGTACGTGAGTCATTATCAAGTGTAGTGGAGCGCTTTAACATTTATACTTCACAAATATTTATTGAAATAAACCTATCAGTATTTGTTCCAGTACCTTTATTAATTAATCTTGACTTTAATTGTATCCTCAAAAAGACAACTCCAGCTCGAACTCTTAGTCTTGTCTCTGGGAAATTTTACTAATTTACAAGCAGCGGATAAAAAGCACAGCCGATTAGTGTATTACACACATAATATTCGTTCTATGTGAGAGTTGAACCCAAAATAAATTATAAATTAATAACGACGGAAGTCCACCTGAACTAACAAACTACAAACAACTCACTACAAATGAAAGATTATTAGAGAGAAGATTAGTTAATGAACACACAGTTTATAGGTTATCTTTTTTAAAGGTATATTAATCTTATTATGACAAACGGTGTCCGGTCCCCAAAAGTTAAATAGAACTTTCATAAATAACATACCTAGTGTTCAAGGCGCTTGACTTAACTTTTAAACTAGTCAAAGTAATAGTTTGATAAATAATCCCTGCTTACCTATGCAATACATTTACCATACTAAATATTATATACGGGGGAAATGTTGAAGCCATACAGCCTAACTGATTTCACTACGACACAACCAAAACTTCACAGTCGACAAAACAAAAACTTTTCCTCCAATTTTAAAGGGAAAATGAAATTGTTTCCCTTTGTTACACAACGTTTTAATAATAAAAATCAAAAGAAAAAGTAAGCGAAACCGCAGAGTAGTACTAGCGATTTCAATTTATCCGTATCGTATTATAGTTGCGATTCTAGATCGCTTAAATAGCGAATCAGGAGCGATCCACTGACATTGATCTTGCCGCCACCGGCGCGCGCGCATTTGTCATTGAAATATCTGTAAAAGAAAAGATTTTTTTGTTCTATTTAAATATTATTTTTCTGTATTTTTATCATATTTTGTTTTAAAATTACAAAGTGAAGTGTTTGTGATATTGTGTTTACGTATTAACTTTGAAAAGTAAGTTTATTCTATTTTTTTTGTTATTGCGTTACTATTTTCAAACATTTTTTTTTAATTATTCAGTTTAGTCATCCTTATAAAGCAACAAAACTAAATAATTAGTAATAGGTACCTACATTAAATACGGTGATAAACCTTTGCATGCCTAAAACTTTTAGACTCATTTCTTTTATACTGCACTTGCTCAGTGGCGGACTTAAAACACCCTGACTTGAGAGGAGTCCCTACCTCCTTGCTACATCTATTTATTTAAAATTAATTTGTAATGTAGTATAGCCACGACGATGACATAAAATCTAACGTATAATACACTAACGTATATGTAACTTAACCTTTCTTTATTCAATACAGCGCATTTTCAAATATATTCACCTTTTACACCTTCACTGGATTTCCACAAATAATTCAACACCAAAATTAGCCAATTCGGTCCAGCCCTTCAGGAGTTTAAGCGCGACTAACGAACAGCAATTCATTTTTATATATAAAGAAAACAAGACGCCTTTATCGAATCAAACAACGTAGATAAAAACGAAAGGAACTCAATAAATAACTTCTAGAACCCCATTTCATAGTCTATCACATACAGTAAAATCGATAATAATTTTCCAATAACGTCATTAGTCCCTCTGTCGTAAACGTCGGGTCCCTATTAATCGACCTTATACCAATCTTTATTAAATTCTCCCCAATTTTAACGTCACATGCTCTGAATATAGGTTCATGTTGGGAAATATTGCTATCTTTAAACGAATATACTGTTTGAACCATTTTGTTCAAAAAGACAAAGAAGCATACATGGTGGTAATTTTTTATGATTTCTGATGGTAAAACCCCATTAGCTAAACCTTGATAGGTTAAAAAACAACAATTTCACCGCAGTTTTTCAGAACAGTTGGGTAAGTAGTATTTTGTAAATAAAAAAATGCCTTCAATTACAGATCTATTATACAAAATGTCACACAAATGATGTTCATTTATAATATCTTTTTAACATACAATCGCTCCTTTAGTACGGGTGATATTCAAAACATAGTTTTTAGAATTGCACCTTTTAGCAAGAAAATTCAACGAAAACATTTTCAAATCGTTGAATTCCAATAATTTCTTGCTCAATCTGATTTGTATCTCTGAATAAAGCAATTCTAATTATTGCATTTATTGTCCTCTTCAAAACATTTCTTAAATGATTTCAAAAATATCTTAAACACTTAAAATCCTCCAATTACAAGTGAGTGTTTCCATTGTCATCTCGATATAATTCTAAACTCAATTTCGTGTATGAATCGGGAATATTCGGGACGCGACGTTTTGCCTTCGTAGGGCTGGCGCTAATTGAATCTTGTTCAGAAACAGGATATAAAAAAGCTAATGAAATACCTTAGAATGTGTAAGCAAATAGGCAATTTTAGAATTTTGTCGTTCGCAATTTAGAGTACGTAAATGTAGATTGTAACAGGAAAGCAAATATTTAGTACTCTTATAAAATTCTGTAAATATTATAATAGGTATGCGGATGTAATAAAATTATTATTGCTTCGGTAGATTTATGACAGAATGTTTTTATAAAATGTATATTAAAAGAAAATTCTCATGTTTCGTACTGTGGTCATCGTCATGGTCAAACAATGATCCAATTATTTCAGAAAAATATTTTTTATTAAAGAGAAATCCAAACCCCATTTTTGAGCATTCATATCTTAAAGATGAATTGTTTAAAATAGTATCAAGTGTCTGTTGTCAACCCTATTCTACTACTGTACGTACGTATTTCAATTGGATCGCACAATTTGCTTAGCGCGGCAAAATCCATCTCTTGAAATTCTCAGAGCCAATCTCGTACTAAAATTAATTATTTTAAATATAATAATAAGTATGTAGTTTAATAACAAACCTTGGTTAGTAATTATGTCCCTTGAGGTTTACGAAAAAATGGCAATGAAAATAGTTTTTAAAGCTTTACTTACGGTAGTCTGTTAGAATATTGATAAGGACTCTTGAGAATTTAATTTAAATAAAGCATAATAATCTCGCCTAATGATTTTATACTATGACAGACAAAGAATCTGAGCTAACAGAAATAAATTGCAAACTATCTTTCAACCAAAGTCTTAAAATTGTATTAAAAAGCGGTTTAAAGTCTACGTTTTGGTCTGTCAAAACAAAAGGGCAGAAAAGTTTAATACCGTTACATTTTAACGATATAGTAATTAATCTATGTGTTGAGCTTTTTGCCATATACCTGCCACTATACCAAAATTCGGACTACTATTAAGAATAGTCTAATACAAATGAGAAATACCAATAGCACTTTGCGCGCCCTGGAAACCTTGTGGTCAGCATACTGCTCAGAACCTCGTGCTAGTCAATCACAACGTAAAAATCAAAAGAAATAAATTAAAAATCTCATACAGGATCTACTACGAACACTAATAAGTAAGCAAACGGATCACTTTCAAACGGCCTAACTACATACAATTAGAATAGTACTTACATCCTTTCGACACTAAACCAGTGCGACCGTCGCAAGATAATTATCCATTTCTCTTTACACGCACGGTTTTCCTTTTATTTTCACAATGTCACTTGCTGATTATATCTTGTTATATGTAATTAAAATGAAATGAGAATATAAAGAAAGTTATCAAGATGGAAAGGATATCTGTGTTTAAATCGAAATGTATATTGTCACGTTTGTTTGGTATCTCTGATCAAAACTATGTATACTTTCATTATAATATATATTAGTTAACTGACTTCAAAAAAGAGGAGGCTTTTAATTCGTCTGTTTTTATTTTGTAGTTTGTGTATTCGTGGTCCTAATATAGTGACCTTTTGTTCGAAATTCTTTCGCTTTGAAAATAGCTTTTTTATTTTAAATAAAATAATTAAGGTAAAATTTAATACAATGTACATAAAAAGTGTCTTATTCACAACCTTCGCTAAAAAGAGCAACCCAAAATGTTTTGGCCTGAATAATGATTTTATTACATTTAAAAGCAATTATCGAAAAAAGATCATCAATATTTTCAATTTTTACTTCAGCAATCATCCTTAATTCATTTGAACGGCGTCCTTCTGGGAACCAGACTTTTTTCAGCAAAAAGAGTTTTTAAATTGTATTCCCACATTAATTTCAATGGATTTTTTGTCCACCGGCCTTCTGGGAATTAATTTTCTCAATCACTCACTCCCGTAGGACAAAACTGGTATCAAACATCAAACAAAATGTCGGCTGAAGCTTCAGACGACATTAAACTTGAAACTCCATTCATTTCCTAATGGTCCACATACGTTCCTTGAGGCCCAATTTGCTTGAAAGGGTTTTTATCAAAATTAACATTAAATGAGTAATTCTGGGTAAATTTATCTCGCGATTGTGTTGTCATGTGGAAGTAATGGAGGAAAGATTGGACAAAAGGGATTTACTAGAATGAGAGGATATGGGATGGGTATTTAAAATTTTGAAGGACAAGCTTAAAAATTAACATTGAATTCATAAAAAAATATTCAGCACGATTTTGCTACTACAATTTTTTCATCAAAGTTATGTTTTATATTAATTTAATAAGAGATCTTTAAATAACTATACCCAACACCTTTCTCGTAGCCTGTACCTGGTAGTGGCGTGGCGACCACTTCGACCACTGTGCCACGGAGGCTGTCGTTTTTCAAGAACTTAGTTAACTTGGTAAACTAAGTAATTTAAACGTCAATCTGTCAATACTCCATATTACCGAGTATAAGCAATTGCGTTACAGAAAATGTTAACTAGAATGCCAGTTTTCATCCTCACAAACGTAATTACAATTTCACTCACAAGATCTAGCTCTAAACCGTAGTTAGCATCGCGTGTTTAGAAAAAATAATCTCTATAATTTGTTCTGTGGTTGTGAGGCTTTCAAGTAAATTGTGGCACGTTTGTTCCAACTGCTTATTTACTTTGTAACCGATATTGTAGGATATAGCCATCCGGTTTGAGGAACATGGTTTAATTGATGTTTGTAGTGTGAAGTTTTAAATGAGCTATGGTACCAGTTTGTTCTGCACGGCAGTTTTGAATATAATGTGGGTTGAAAAGAACTTAACTGATTTATATTGCTCATGAATTTAAATAAACCTAATGTAAGGTGTTTTGTTATTGTACTCGTGAATCTCGTGATAGGTTACATTTAAATTTTAACCAACTTTAAACAAGAAAGAGATTTTTTATGATTTTTTGTTATTTTTTTCTGTATCACAAAATAATAATAAAATAAAAATTCAAACCTCCCAAGAAATACTTTTACAGATGTTTTCTTTATCACTAGTTTCAAAATAAAATTTTGAGAATTAAAAATAACAGTACCAACAGTTTCATAGTGATTCCAGCTGCCGTTCTCTGATTTTGTTAGTTCACAAACTACGTCAGAATTAATCATTATACGTAGAATTTCGTAAACAACCGCCAAAGGCTGGTCATACAATTTGTGCTTATTTTACTGCGCTCTACGCATCAAATCTCCATTCCATATTAGCTTTTACGAGAACAATGCATGACGTATTTAGACAAATGTATATTATCATTATCTTGTTTAGATTTTAGATATACACAAAATGTTATTATTGCAATCTGTGAATCTACAGTGGCTTTTAATAAACGACTATGTCTCTCTTTGGCTAATAGTTTTATAGTGGATGGTGGACTCATGCATCATTTTCTCCATGCATTTTCTGCATGCATCATGCATCTTTCAAGGATGTCTTTAGAACGGAGAGAGATGAGAACAGGTTGCAATAATCTTTACTCAACAAGTCTGTTTACTAAGACATTTTGCCTCTTGATCTTAATCTTCTCAATAATAGTACTTTTTTTTAACTCATTACTGTCCTCCTGCTAAGCAGTTGGATAGGGTTTATACCGAATTAAAGAACGGATTTGGGTCTTAAATCTAGTCTGAGTTACATGTTATATAGTATAAAAATATTTAAATAGGCCTTACTTCATAAAAGTAGCATTTATATTAAACGGCTCTCAGTATCTTATTGTTGATCAAAACCAGATTTGAATGCCTAATAATTGTTTTCTCCACAATTTGAATATACTACAGCAGCTTCCAACTCTAAACTTTTCAAATATTTGGTTCCCGTCTTCTGTTCTGCTTATCATTAATCTTTGGAATGACCAAACTTTTACAATGTCGGTTTAATGGCCCATAAATAATTACAAATTGGAAACACTACTTTTGCACTGTCATCGAAAAGGAAGTGGTATAATTCCTACCTCAAATGGCGTAAAAAAATGTATAATGTTGTCAAATGGTTTATAATATTTGTATTTGATCGTGTAAGCTATGCTTAAATATTATGATAGATGATAACGTGCAGAAAATAATAAAATAATAACTAATATTATTTTATAACCGAATAAGTCGAATTGTCTAAATCAAACCTCTTTTTTTTACGAGACAAGTCTTTAAATAGAATTAAAGACATTTCAATACTCTCAAAACAAGATTTAAACACACTTGTTAAACTTAAATCAACTTCCATTTCAGATATCAAAATGTCCACAATCAAGTCTTCCACACTCCTCCAAGCAATCTTCCTCCTAGCTACAATCAATCACATCCACTCAATAGAAGACGGCTATCTCCGATACGTCAAAGATGGCTGTTTCATAAGAGGAGAAGCCCTTTCCTGTGTCAAATATAAAGCAGTGAAAATAGCCAAAAAAGCAATCTTTGGAGATAGTCTGAATACTAATGAAACTATCAAAGCCAATCAGATGATCAGTCTCGTTCCTTTAGACGAAGAGACGATTGGGAAACTAGCTATTAAAGATGAAGTGACTAAGGTGACGAGTGAACCGAGAGGTTTTTTGTCCGAATGGGCTGAATTGGCGAAGTATTTTATGAAGCTAGTACAAGATTTCTTCAAAGTTAAAGGTTTAAGAGTCAATCTACCTGAAGGTGCCAGGACGGTTGAAGAAGAAGTTGAAGATAATGGTGAGTTTAAATTTACTTTAGATTTTTGTAACGATGATATTTCTATTGATGAAGTAGCTATTGCTTCTATCGTCGCATTTATATATTACAAAGTTCATACATAAAAGCTGTTTGTCGAATGAACTCAATGAAATATTATATTTGAAAGCATGACAACCAGTATTATTAAGGGGTATCGTATTATAATCCAGACGGTTGTGGTGATCCAATAGGCAGGCCGTCCATAAAAAATACTGATATCGAACTAGATCTGGTAATACTGGAAGCCGATTCAAACATAGTTGGTAGAAAGGCTAGGCTGATGGTGATGCAATATTATTATTATTGTTCAAATTAAAAAAAATATAAAACAGTCTAGAATGCTCTTAATGATCACTTTCCAGGCATAACTGGTTCATATTGTAAGCAACAGCTTCGATAAATGTATCCAAATTTTGGACTCGTTAAAGGCGTCGTCAACACAAAGGCAGTTGCTAAGTCAAAGGCCTTTGACTAATATGAACTATACGAAAATATGAGGCAATTACATTGGCCTGAAAAACTGAAAAATTATAAATCTGTTTCCCACATTAATTTATTTTAGAGTTTTATGGACAGGAAATAAAATTGGAAATCTTATCAGACCTATAAGTAATTAAAAAAAAAGACACGTAATTTTTTTCTTTTCCAAAAAAATTTAACGATTATTTTCTTAACCACAAAAGTTGTATTATTTCTCTAAATATTCAGGAACAATGATGATTTTTCTTTCAACAATGCCGATATTTTCCCAACCTAATAACCTAAATTTCTCAAAGATTCATTATCACCTGTATTCATTAGATTCCTTGCCCTTAATTTGCCTCACAGCAATCGAAACTAATTAAAACAATTAATTACCTACCAAGACAACTGAGGGCAAGTTTTCAGCACAAATTGTTGAATTCTATTCACAAGATGGTACCGTATGATACTGTCACAAGTATGAATTGGAAACTGATGAATTAATTAACTTAAGTTTAGTTACTTTTGAACTATTGGTAATTAGAAAACCGGAACTGTCTTATGTATAACTGTAACTATCAATTAAGTATAGAAGTTTACTGAGATAGGTAAGTTAGGTTGTTTGTATCTATTGAGTATTTACAAGTATAGGTACGACTTTAAGATCCCGTAACCAACGTTTTACCTTTTAGTTACGGGATTCTATTGCTGTCTGTCACCAGGCTGTCATGAACCGAGATAGTTAGGCTTTGTAATTTTAACAGATAGACGGATATTACCCAAATTTTCAAAAAAATATTTATGGAGCCTTTCATCCTTGCCTATTTTTCTACCTACAAACATCTCAAGTAGCGTTTGCCGCAACCAAATCACCCGGCAAAGCATGTGAACCGTTTTCCAGACTTCAGTTTAAGTAGGTATTCTGAAAAGTGACTTTTGTAATGTACTCGATATATGGTAAAATATCTTTTGTCACATCAATTGTGACCAACAATGTTGGAAATTGTGTAACACACGCATAGTAAGTTAAAAAAAACTTTTCGACAACGTACTCTTTCAAAAAGTTTAGTCTTAAGCATTCAAATCACGTCCAAAAGCATGCAGAACAATATTTTATAGGTAACACTTAAATCTAAACAAACTTACATTCATCCAATTTCACTCAATGACGTCACATTACACGTGTAAACACTAAATGCCTGTGAATTCAAAGCATCTGGTTATTGGCAGCGGCAAACATATTTGAAATAAACGTACCTGCTTTCAGTTCAAAGGGATATTGATTATTTGTAGTACATACGTCATGTTTGGCGTGAAATATAGACTTTGTATGCATGAATAGGTGGATTATAGGCTGTTTGAATTGTATTACATTGGTCTATCTAACGGTTTATCTATAACCCAACCCCCGTCGCTCCATTCAAGTACTTATTATTGTTATTCCCCGTTTTAGCAGTGCATGAATTGAGTTTTGAAATAAACCTTGAAAAAAAAACACTGATTTAGGAATCACACTAGCATCACTCGCAGCCAGTGGCTTGATTATTATTTCCTAATTATTCCATACGCTATAGTCAAAATTCGTCGGAGAGTAGCTTCATCATCAACTTTTCCAACTTCTGACAAACCAATCCCTGATATTTATCATCATCACAAATTTCCAAGGCATCTGTAAATATAATATCTAAACAAAACAATCGAATTCAGTATATTTTAGCAGTCGATATAGGGTGAAAGTTATATTTGCGGTCACCCACAGACGCAAACAGAGCAAACAACCACAGCCGATAATAATGACATTCACCCTATTCTTGGAAGTTTGACTTGACCGGCTGTTTTGTTCTTTCAGTTCAAGTGTTAGTAAATTTAACTGTTTATTATTTGATGTTTTGCTAGATTCTGCCTACGATTCCGTCCACTTGGAAATTTTAAAGCCAGTTCCATAGTTTATATAAAAGTGTCGGATAACCTATTTGCTAGATAAAATGTCAGCAAATAGATAAATACGAAACTAATAAGCATAGAGAGTTGAAATTTAGTATGAAAATCCTTAGGAAATCTAAAATAAATTTTGGAAATTCTACACCAAACGGGTTAAATTTCCTCGCGTACAAAGCCGCGGGTGGAAAGCTAGTCCAAGTTATAAATTATCTACACGCCCAATTTTTCTGCGAAAAAGTACTTTAATCCACACTTTGAAAATGTAAAATTATACCTTTTTGTCCTTCTTTTACTTCAAAACGGCTTAACCAAACCAAAGCCGGGAAATATTTTTTATCCCTTTATGCTAATAGTTCAGAGAGGCTGCAGACATTAATAACAAATAATAATAAAGCCTCCAGTAAACCAAACATTGATCAAACAAACAGGATACCAATGAAACCTTCAGCCTTCAACTAACGTTACGTAATACTGTAAGTTTCAGTGTAACTTGTAAGACGAGTATACAGACAGCAAGTTTAGCTGTCTAGGAAACGCTTCAAGCGAGATAGTTGAGATGTAGAACATATCGGAGAGTCTAGAACAGTGGTTCCCAACCAGTGGAAGTCAAAAGTCAAAATATGGTCCGCGAATGATTATAAAATAAATAAAAAATCAGGTTTATTATTACACTTTGGTTTTAATATACAGACATAGTGGTCCCTGCTAACAAGAATAATATAAAAGTGATCCTGGACTAAGAAAATGTTGGGTACCCCTGGTCTAGAACATGTTAGGTTTAGTTCTAGTTGTACTGACGTTTTAACATGTGCATTGTTTCATTATAAAGAGGAAATTCGTTTCACAGCGGTAAGTTTTGTAACCGAATGATGGCTATAGTAATGGCCAAGCGATATAAATTTAGGACTATACTTTACGTTAGAACTTAAAGTCTGAGTGAATAAAATAGACCGCAAATTTAGCTGTATAAGAAACGCTTCAAGCGAGATAGTTGAGATGTAGAACGTATCGGTGAGTCTAGAACATGTTCAGTTTAGTTCTAAATGTACTGACGTAAACCCTTATGCTGTTGCATTGCAAAGAGATATTTCATGTAAAGTAGAACTAAATATCTATCCTTTTATCTCACCACTATGGAAGCAAAGTTTTCATAATAATTTTTCTTACTCAAAAAGTAAATTAAAGTGTCTACCCTTTATATTTATAACATACGAACCATTTTACGACCACAACTATTAATATTATTTCATACTTATAGCGACATTGACTACTTGTCATATACTCTATTCAAAACTTCAGTAGAGCATATAGTCGCGTCACCTGCGTATTGAAAATTTAACGTTACTTGACAAAAAAAATGAGTTAACAGCCACACAAATCGATCTCTCAGTGTAAGACACTTTTGCTGAGGTAACTCCTGGGTGACCATATTAAATATGCTGAGGTTTTCTGTGTTTTAGAAGGCACTTAAAATCATGGGTTGCGGCTGTCATTTTCAGAGATCTTAGTACGATGAGTACATGACAAAAAACATTTTTCCAAACGACTCGAAAACGTAAATTGAATTAATATGGCAGAATTTCGGTAGAAAATCCCTCGTTTTACAATTAATGCAGTAGTTCAATCTCCATTATCTCTGCCTAAATCGCAACATCACTCAGTTCTACACTCAGAGTTGAAACAACGAAACGTACTTACGTGTCTGTTCAACCGAAATGTAATTAAACGTAAACTACCACGAATGTGTTCAACTAAATTACATTCTGTGTTTATCTGTGCTGTTTTGTTGGATGATGGTAGAATAACAGTAGTTTGTTTCCTGTATTTTTGTTAAACACTTCGCGTTAAGCGTACAATATGAGAAACTAATCCAAAAAAGCACTGTTGATAAAAAAGTTCTAAAAAATCTGTGATTTGAAGTCAAATATAGACAAAAGTTAACTTTTTTTTTGTACAACAACTTATGTCAAGTTATACCTATGTTATATAGTCTATGTCATTGTAGTCAGAAAGAAGTAAACAAGTTTAAATCAATTTATTGAACGAAAGGTCCGCGAACGGTCTAAAGAATTTTAACATTGGTGCATGCATTAGGTAGTAGTGGTTCCAAAATGTCAAGTCTCTGATCAACATTTTTGTTTAATTCCCCAGATGATGATATCGGTGATAATTCGGTGGCTAGAAATTTGAAAAATCACGCCAGTTCGAAGACAGGTGTGTACCAAAATTTTCATGAAAGAGCACTTAAAAGAATAGTAATTGGCATTAATTCTTATTTAAACGTGAAATTTGTTTCTTGAAGATTTGTTATGCACAACTCAAACATTGCACTTTTCATAGTCAAATGCATGCATGCTGCATTTAGGTCAAATGCACTTTCGAGACCATAAATATCACTCCATCAGCCTTCATCGGATATTTCACCAAAACTCGCGTTGTTTCGTCATCTTCATAAAGAAGACAATTGCATGCCTGAAATTGTATTAAACAGTTTCATTTCTATCTAAAATCTGTATTAGCCATGTTGTAGACTCAAAACTTTATTCCCTAATTCCAAAAAATATATATTGTACAGCTTTGAAATAGTAATTAGATTATTTCTCAATAATGGCCCGCGATTTGGTAAGGTGTCTGTCAAATGGTAATATGCTTATAACAAGAGACTTTTATATATCTCTGCCTATACCTGCGTGTAAAACCGGCGTAATATTACGTATGACGTTTGTTTATATTACCCATGTCCGATTCAAACTGGTCCAATGTTTTTTGTTTCTTTTCTTCTATCTTTTGGCTCAGCACAACTTGTGATGGTGCCAAATAAGTGTCAGCAATTTTTGCAACACTTTTAGTGAAAAATGGTCTGTTGTGTTTACTCGTGTATAGCAAATGTTTGGCAAGGAACTCTAAGTTTATCTTATCTAGCACTTTTTGGAAGAGAATGTTGTGTAAAAGATACAATTTTTATCTTAAACTGCGCATATTACACCAGTGACGACATTTAGATTCTTGGCTACTTAAATTTTGTTAAAAATATTCACTGAACAATCGCAGCAAACAGCTCTTTTGCCAACTTACTTCGCACGAAACAAAGCATGATATTAGATGGAAAAAGCACCACCTATGACATATGGATAAAGCCTTATATATATCGCTATTATCCATACATTATATTAAGCCCGTTAGCATAACTTACCATTCTATAAAATTCACTACCTGTAATAAAGTACCAACGGAACCAGTACACAGTACAGCCGCTTTAGAAATTAGGTACTAATTCGATTTGGTACAATTTGTTATTGACATGAATTCATTCATAGTTTCTACCTGCATGTACTCTACTCTACTCTTCAGTGCCTTTATGCCAATTATGCAATGGTTAAGACAAAATGCTATAATAACTTTGATAAAAGTCACTTTATTTTTAAACCAAAATAAAAAGTAAATTTTCCTCCAAACACGTGTCACTAAACTCGAAAGTTTTAAGTTAATAGAACAATTAACAGTCGTAAATAATATTCGTATAATCACAATTACCATAGATCTATCAGGTCATAAGTATTGGGGCCGAGTTGTGGGAACTGACCCGCAATGAAGCGGCAATAAGACGCTGTGGCAATTCAATTGATACGATTTGATTGAACAACTGGGGCGTGAATACAATGTTTGGATTGATGATTGACTCAAAAAATTTACTGTTTATTAGTTAATGTAAGCTTTACTGTATAGTGAAATTATGTTTTTTTAACTAGCTTAAAAGGTAGATTAGACCCCTGATAAGAAGGACGCTTGCGTGAAATTTACTTTCGCATAGATTTTACTTCAAATGGATGCTAGTTTATTATATTTGTCTCAATGGCATTATTATGTGAATACGGATAACGAGATATATGTTTATTCAACTTCTTATATAGGACCGGATGTGATTTAGTTTGACGAGCAATATACCTACATGCTCCTTATGCTATGGTGTGCTATCAATCAACAAATGGTTGAAAAGCGTCAAATTGGTTGTTTTAGTTCTGGTTGTGCTTAGAGTGTATAATTTGTAGACACCACTCGAAATTCCTAATTCGCATAACTTTTCAAGAAAAATAAAGAAACAAGTGTGTGTCTGTTAGAATTTCCTTAGTATCAACTTCATTGTGAGAAAAAGTTTCGTGTCTTCCCTATCAAAGAAAAAACATAACGACAAAAAAAAACTCTTTACAATTCAAGTCAATACAACTTCAGGTTTAATTCGGGAGGTAAATTGAAACAAATTATGCAACGTTGAACATAAGCCTCTGGATTCGATTCCCTTTGACACTTATCTGTTACAAACAAATTCAATTACGTCACTAAATAAAGTAGGTTAAAGAAGGATTATGTCTTTTTGAATTAAAAGTTTTGAGCCTTATTTTTTAAGTTAGTATTTCTTGTAAGTAATGCAGTCGATTTTTCATCGTGTAGTACATTGCAAGTTATTTTTCTTTTTAGTCTAGAACAAGGTAGGCAAAAAATGTGTTTGTTGTTCTAAACTGACTGCTAATTCGTCAATTACTATTATTTTGACTCAAAAGAGTTGATTTATAATTCTATATGTAAGTATAAAAAATACATACTTACGCATTTAATTAGTTTTGGAAGACCAAAAATATTTTTTTCAAAGTTCAAAAAAACTCATTTATATTTCTTCAAAGAAAAAAGTAATTTACACCTTCATGTATTTCTCATACAAAGTTTTGAATGGAGCAAAT
Source organism: Anticarsia gemmatalis (assembly GCF_050436995.1). Taxonomy (NCBI): domain Eukaryota; kingdom Metazoa; phylum Arthropoda; class Insecta; order Lepidoptera; family Erebidae; genus Anticarsia; species Anticarsia gemmatalis. The sequence continues at coordinate 7,381,775 of NC_134768.1, read as the reverse complement.
GCAAGGCTTTAAATACAATCAAAAGAAAACAAGACGAAGCGGCAGAAAATTGGTTGCGTATTCTTATTTGCATGTAAAAGAGCAATTTACTGAGCATTATTTACTTGTATGGTGTTTATTTTCTGTTCTTTTGAATGAAAAATACTTGTAGGACCAATGATAGGGTGTATGTAAGGTATCAAATTATTTTAAAAGAAAAATAAATACATTTTTTGGGCGGCTATTGTTAAAGCATATTATTATTTCAAATAAGTGTAAGTGAAAATTCTTGCAATCTCAAAAAGTATGAAAAGCGGTAATATTAGACATAATGCACCGCAATGTATAATAACTGCATCAATGGCGCGGTTGGTAATGTATGACGCCGTGCAGAGGTTTCGAGTTCGACTCCCAGATAATCCAAAAAATTATTCCTAAGTTTTTCAATAAAATATTTCTCAGTGATTGCCCGGCGCATAGACATCCATACTTATTATTTTCAATAAGGAACTTTTCTACTAAGCACAACTTTTCTCTAATTCCAGCTCGTGGCAAGAGAAAGAAGCTGGCCATCGTAGTCCCACTCCTCACACTCCTGGCCACCATCAAGACTAAACTGCTCCTCATTCCGGTACTCCTCTCCGTGTTGCTGATCAAGAAGCTCCTGCTAATTGCTGCTCTGCTGCTACCTAGTGTGCTCAGCACGTTGAAGGCTTGCAAGGTAACTAAGACAAATATTGTTTGAAGTGGTTGTTTACAGAAGATAGCGACATTAAACAAAAATAAGGAAGGTAACAATATGAATAATGTTATATTGCGTGGATGGACAGAAAAAATTGTAAAGCCGTGTATTATCAAAACTTCAAATGATTTTGAGACAGGAACTAAAAACGACGTTGATTTTAAAAAGTGGATGAGGAGAAAAACTTGAGCAAGAGCATACTTAGTTTATTTATCTTCTTCTTCATTTTAATAATCTTTTACCGTACGGTTTCTTTTTTATTTCTAGACAGAAAGCGAATACCATACTAACACAAAAACTTGTTAGTACCTATAGTATTAACCTAAATCAAAATTACGTTTCACACCAAAACTAGCCAAGTGAAAGTGGGTTCAAATAATCTAGAACAACAGTTATTATCAAAATTTTCAACTAGAAAAACTTTATTCGTTAGCCACAAATGATTTGACACCAGTTTTTCAAATAATTACGGGATTTTATCACACAAAAGACCACTAAACGGGTGCTATGAAATTTCAATTTGATGTCACGTACATACATCGTACGTGCATTGGTCATTTGCCTTTCCGCTTTCAAAATGGAAAATGAATATTATTTCGTTTTCATATTTTTGTATTCGTAACGCTTACTGTTGTATCTTTTTCAAACAAATTATGAACTTTCATCAATTTGGGAAAGACCCTAATGACTTGAGTATTTGATTGTGTTATACACGCAATGATTATTTTTTTAAGTCTCGATCGTGAGGTCTTGGTTTCGATTCCCTGATCGGGCATAGTGCTATTGTTTTTTTTTCTCTATTTTATACTGACATAGTTTAATAACGAGCCTGATGCATGGCAGTAAGCAAGCCGCATTACATCGGACATTAACTAGCATGTATTTTTTACAACTCATCACCTCACCCCCGAGTATAACAAGCGTGATATTAAGTAAGTTCTTCAGCTTTCAGGCATTAATTAACAAAACCATAAAACGAATTCTCAAAATCGTTATATCATCTCTACCGCACAAATCTCAAACTTTATAATAATCAAATAGAACCACGATCATTCAATATTTCCTCATTAAACGTTCTATCTCGAAGGCTCCTGACAAATTCATAGAAATCCTTGATTAATACCATCATGTTGAACAATTTACTTATTGAAGGTTTACAATTAAATTAACAATCTTCGCGAATCCCTTTGGGCTTAAGCTCGGAGTATTCAAAATGAATTGAATACATACTTCAATGTCTATGGCCACTTGAAAATCTTTACTGGAGTTTAATAAAATGATACTCCGCAATTTATTAATTGAAACTAGATGTCCAATGCGGCTTTACTTGCTTCCAAAAACCATAAATTAGGGTTGATTTCCTCAAAAAAAATACAAAATCTTTGTACCATTTTATCCTGGCCTATACTTCAGTAGGTAACTAACAAAAATATTTTTTTTACTTAGGTACTATGTTATTAAATTATTAATTTTAAACTCTCGCGACTTGTTCACATAATTTGCTTAATCAATGCAGCACTGCTCGTTAGTAAATTCATGTTTGTTTTGGCTATTTCCCTTTATATACATGGAAATATCCTGGACATTCACGAAACCAAAATAATCCAAATTGGTCTAGCAATTCTCAAGCTTAAGCGAAACAAACAAGCAGCTACGTAATTTTAAACATACAAATTGCAGTACTAAGGTGTTGTTCTAATTGCTTTAAAACGTTTAAAGGTTCGGGGACCTTTCGATAAACGAAATTTTCTCTGAATAGAATCATTTAAACCGTTTGATTGTATTTGTTGTAATTTGACGTTGTTTTTCAAACTGCCCGATGCAGACTTGTTTTGTTCAAATTATTGTTAAGGTTTCTTTTGTTTTGGTCATAATTTCTATTAGATATTTGCTTATGTGAATATAGTTTAGAATTATTAGATTGGAATTGTCAAAACTTTGGCCTTATACTAGGTGTGAAATAATTATGATAAGTTTTGGCTGAATTGCGTAAATATTTTCAACATAAAATTTAGCCTTTTTCCAAAGGTGTAGGCAGAGACCATAGAACGCTACTTGGTACGATTCATACGATTTTAATATCTAGAAAATTATTTATGTGTCGTTATTGCAAGCTATTTAAGATCATTAACAATACGCTCAATATGCTTGTATTTTAAATTTCCACATTATACGTTATACGTGTTTAGTATTGCTATAGTATTATGCTTTTGTAAATTCTTTCGATATTTATTTTCACCTGTACCTACTATTTTCTTCAAAACTCAATATATCCAAGCCATCAAATTTCGTCACCGAATCAATCTGTCAAACAAACAACACATTTCATTTACAAATGCCTTTCGTGTCACCCATTTGACCTGCATCAAACGGCAAACGTTTCTGAAACGACCTTAGCGTCCGTAAAGTTTCGATAGCAGAATCCCTCATGGCATTCGTGAGATCGTGGGTAATGATAGTTTTATAGCTTTCTGTAATGATAGTGATTAGTGAACGACGGTTACATATGGGGACAATTGTCGTTAGTTTTAGCTTTGTAAATCTTCATGTTGTTTTATGTATGTGACTGTAATGTTTTGTAATATTATTAGGTTTGTTATGTGGTAAATGAATCATAGTTTTGTTTTTCTTTATTTGTCTGGGAACTTGAAAACTACTTTGTATAACCATTTATGTGTATTAACGCAAAGTAAGGGAAAGTCTTATTGTATCTTGGTATCTAATTCATCTGTATCTGACATCAGAGATTAATATTAATAGTCTTTAAACTTAAAAAAAACTGGCAAAAATCAGTGCTTTTTCCCTTTTAGATCAATTGGCTATTATTTTAACCTCAATAACCAAAAAATTTACGAAAAACTGTCAAATAAAATGCACTAGTTTTCAATATTTTGTCGTTGAAATTATGACGAAATATCACTAATTATGTGTGACAGTTCTGGGATGCCCTTGATATCAATTGACACGGATTTTTATAGCCTTCGACTAAAAATAACATCACATGGAATATTCGCATTTGTGTACGTCACTTGCTGAATATATACGTAACGGGTCAGTTTCTACAGCGTGTAGGTATTATTATAATATGGTGTAGACCTTATCTGAGCGCTTTGATAAGGTTAAAAAAGTTGTTCAGTAGCGCAATTATCTGCAGACGGTTTGACATTTAAGATGTACTGCCGAAATAATTCCCACGGGGCCCACTAGAGGCACTGGTTAGATTTTCGTGCCAAATTTCTCGATAGCTAGCCGGTTGTCGGTACTCGATAGTGGTAGAGAATCGAGCAACAGGATATTTTTGAACATTATTTGTTTTCTTCCATAGTGTTTATGGTTTAAATAATTTAATACAGAATTAATATACTAATCGCCTATTTCATTCCAAGCTTGTATTAAGCATAGTAAAGACCCAAAAGCTCGTTAGGAGAAGCTTATTCAACTACAGGCCTATTTTTTAGTATCGTAAATTATTTACTTAAAAATAGAAATTGTATAAGTACGTGCGTTTCTTTTATCATGAAAAATGCATACAATCCGTTTTTTACGTAAAACTTTATTCTCAGTAACCAAGCCCGATACTTTATCGTTCGAACACTATTCGCGTGGTTTTTCAGTGAAAATGTCCACCGAATCCAATATTTTAAAACTCTAGGAAATTCAACCGAAATCGGTAGAACAATTTGTTCGTAACAGTGTAACACAATTTTTCACTTTAAAAATCTCCAGGGGAAATAAAAGAACTTATATATTTTGAAACCAAAATATAGCTACACTATTTAAAAAAGTACGAAATTCTACCCGTCCTTCTCTTTATAAAGCCTTCACAACTTAAGCACTAAACCATTTTTTGATGCATAGATATTTTCTAAGATACAGTCACACACATACTTGCCTTTTTTATTTTAGTAGAGGTGGTAGTGAAGGAGTTGTCTAATAAAGAAATATTATTCAGGTATTATAAATTTATTTGTAGGTATTATTTATCTTTTTCCTATAACCCCTATAAGAAAAGGGGGTGACCAAAAACCAGCTCTTGGTAAGATCCTTACAAACTTCCCTCGCCTCATTCACATTCATACATCCTGCCATAATTTTTGTTTAATTAATATAAATGACAAATATTCCTTTAGTTATGATAACACTAATACAAGTAGAACATCCTAATAATAACATTATGTCACGCAAGTAAACTCGCATTGGTCATCTACTTCAAAATCAAAATCAAATAATTTATTAATTAAGGTCAAATATTGGCACTTATGATAGTCTTTACAATTACTGAATCTACCGTTAGTTTAATTTGCCAGTTATTTACAATATTTAAATCACTCTGTATAAATCTCTTCGTATCTGCGCTATCGGTATTGGTTTCCCACATCGTTCTTTGTTTATCAAGTACTTAGCACAAATGTTTGAAATAAATAAATTTATCTCAACACTCGATATGCTTTCATAGATATCATGTCCTTCATAGAAAATTGATTTTTATTGTTGTAAAATTTTATATATATGTAAAATTGTGGGCCATTCCGAACATACAAATTTTTATCATTATTTATAGAAGACAAAGTAATGAGTTAGAAGATAATTTCGTTAATTCGAGATTTTAGATATAAATAATAATAAATAAATATCATGTGGATATTGGACATCATATATCAACTCATAATTTACCTCTAAATACATACTTATGAATATATTTTTTTATTAACAACTAGGTTCAGAACAGATACTCGTGCTCACACTGATACAATACCTCAATATAACTTAATAATAACTTATTTTGATTTATTTTGCTATTATCATAACTGTCAACGTTTGACCCAAATTAATAAATAATTTCGTTTTATTTCCGTACAAATTGTCCCGCAACAGCTGTCAGTCGCAAATTGAATGGCATTTTTTGTCGATTAAATAATTTTAATTATTTTTGCAAGCGCCACCGCTGTATTTTCCTACCTAGTTTTATTTAAAACATTAAGTTGAAAGTGCTTGAAATTCCATTGGAATGATAAGGACTATTAACTTATTAGCATTTTCACTATATTGTTTCGTCATTGATAAATGTAGAGCATCATTGCTGATTCACTAGTTTAATATGTAGAATACTGTAAGAGAAAAGTATAAGAATTCATTAAATACTATTATGAAGCCTTTATAATCCAATCCATAAATAAATAAATGAAACTTGAATAAAAACCTTGAACAACTCGAAAATAAACATGAGTATGAAATGAGCATCTATGATCGTCAAACGTTTAAATAGTTTCATTTTATAACATCACGTCTATTATATTTATAGTTTTAAGAAATGGTGTTAAAGATGCGCCAATGTATGCTTTTGATGTAATATTAACTAGCCTTAAAGTATATTAATATTTTCGCCATCAATAAGGAAAAGTCTCATCAAATTCGTTCCATTGGTTTTTGAGCTACAATGCCGCAGAACAACACACACTTGTCAAAAACACGCCTCTACATAATATGTCTCAAACTTTAAAATAGGACTAACATACTACCGTTTTCCTCCACAGCACCACCATCCAATGACTCACTACTCATACTTCGGGAGCAGCGATTCAAACGACTACAACGCAGACTATGGAAGTAACTACGCTTATTCAGCCAGCGGCGGCTACGGCAAAGATTGGGCATCGAACCGCGCATACAATATGGGCAAACACCGAGCGACGCCGTCCCCTGCATATATTACTGCTCCCGGAGCGGTTGCGTAAAGCCATAAGTTTGAATATCTGCTGTATAGAATATGATTTTCGACAAAAATTGGTTCCAGTTATCGTTTTAAGGGAGATTATTTTGTTATTAATCGGTAAATAATGATGATATTATAATAGTAATTCGATCGAAACGTCGGGTGAACAAAAGGTATACTAACTTTTAATTTTCAATCGCGTTTAAGTCCCGTTACATTATAATATTATGTGTGCAAGACGTTAAAATCATTAATAATGATGATGATGAATATAACAGAATTTAAGGCGATCGAAACATAAAATACAAATTTTGGTTGGTACAAAATATTGAAGTAAAAATGCTGTGTAATAACTAACAGATATCGGGAAAGTTTCACATCTTATGAGTAAGTGTCAGATAAAATATCTTCTAAATAAAATTGCAGCAAATGTAAAAAAATATTCAAACTTCCACCTGACAGGGTATCTAATAGATATCCAGAAGTGCTGAAAGCGGATAGTAATATTCATTTTGGAAAAAATATCCTAAAAATTATATTAATGTTTGTCGAAGTTGATACGAAACAAAAATATGTATTCATATTGCGGTATTTTTTAATTGAGTACCACATAAGTGCATAACTTACTATAAATGAATAATTAACCATGTTGTCACAATTTTCATATTATTATTTATTTAATTATAAGCTCTGCTGTCGACTGAAACAGTTCCAATTAGTATTAATAATTTATTTTATTTTAATAAGGATTAATGAACGTATTTATTGCATTTAATTTACTCGTTATAATTATTAGGTTAAGTTAATTAACAAATTAACTTATTAACAAAATAATGTACAAAGATTTTTTTATAAATAAATTATTATGAATTATGTTCCATATTTTACTTAACTCTCATATACGAGTATCTATTTATTTCATAATATGGCCAATGGTCAACCAAGTGTCACAGTCAAAGCCGACTTTAGACCTTAATTACGCCGGAAGCATTGTAATTTTCAAACGTAAATTGATCCTGAACATAGTAATAGTACTTAATAACAAAACCTTTCATGTCTTTAACTTACATACAAACAGTATTTTCCCTTCCTTTGGGAGCAGGAAGCGATATAAAACTGAATAAAAAGGTTTGTGGAGTTGTTTAACCTTTAAACATGTAACTTTAAACCCATCTCACTACACTGCCATCAGTATTCATGGGAAACCGCCAATGTGTTTTCTTTTAAAGCTGCAAGTACACAGATCAAACGTTATCGAATGAAAACTGCCTCACTTCAACGCAAAGATGTTACTACAATTCTAGACAAAAAGATTCATTTGAGTTAACAGCAGACATGAAGTGACATCCAGATCCACACAAAAACCATATTGGCTATTGAGTGTTTTTTGACCATATTTTTAATATCAGACTTTTAATACTCTTTAGTACTAACTGTAGCTGTAGTAAATCGCACTTTAGTTGTGTTGAGAGTGTATACACGTGAGTATACACGTAGATACAGAGTATTACAGAGTAGATACAAACTTACTATAATCGGATAAATCAGCCGAAGCTGCTGATCAGCATTGAAAACTGTTTATTTAAAGTTGACCGCAAGAAAAGAGACAACATAGTGATGATCAATTTCTGATGTAATTATGTGTACTACGACTCCAACTTGGAAACATAAACACCATACCGATATTAAGTCCGTATCGTTGTTTTAAACTAACGTAACTTTTCCCGTTACGGGTAATGGTTTTGTAAGAACAATAAAAAACTTTAATTCGATACGATATTGGCTTGATCTTTCCTTCTGTATGCTTTTAATAGTTCCTCCAAGAAAAATAAAGACAGAATTTTTGAAGCTTTTTTGGCCTAAGTTTTATTGACTGGAGACAGATTTCGGGGAAACTGAGGTAATGTATTATTCAGGGTTCCAATCTGAGACCTAGACCTATGTATAGTTTGATTTATGTGCCTAGGTAGAATGGACTAGGCTTATTTATTATCTGGAAACATTACAGTGGCTTGTTTCTAAGAATTACACAATCCATTGTAATAATCTGGGATTGTAGTCCAATCACTAATTTAATTAGGAGTTGCATTTCTAATTAAGGTACAAATGAGCCTGTTCTGTTACTATTTGGGCAGTATGAAATTTCGTACAGCTATCGTAGCCGAATCAGCAATAATGTTGTTTGTTTGTTTAAAGTATAATATAGCTTAAAAATATGTTTAGTACATACATGTTACAAGTGTAGGAAATGAAACAAAAGTAGCGGTTGCTACCGCTACGTTAAACACTTTTGGATCATTGCCTATTGAGAGTTTGAAAAAAAAATATTTATAGGTGTTTCTTAAATGCCCACAATTTTATTTTTTTTCTGAATTTTCTCATGATAGTTACAATCATTCCTGTTACGTTGACGTTGAGTTCTCACACCCTGTTTAGTTCTATACCATTTTCAGCCTCACAATAATGCTTAGAACTTGCTCCTAACATTAACCTAGCATCAAGTATGAATAACTCAACAGTGCAATCACTAAGGGCTCATAAAACAGCAACATAACGTCCACGTGACTTCGTATTTATAGTCCATGCTCCGTAAATTTTATAGCACACTCCCAGACGTTTTTATTGACTACCAATAAATAATGCCCTGTACACTAGTTTTTTATTTTATCTTTCGCTTGTAAAAGATGAGATCGTGATATAATATTGTAGGTCTGTAGAATTTTTCTTTTCCTTTTTATAGTCTTTTCTAGGTTATCTTACGTATTTTACTTACTGTCAATCAAATTCCAACTACGATCTAGAACGTATATTGATCAAATATGTATATTTTGACAATCCTAGTTGATCAAGGTGGTTAACTTAGAGTCTATCCTACCTTATTCCAAGAAGAGAACCTTCCCAGCAATGGGATGTAAGGTTTTTTTTTATTTCAAACAATAGGGACATACCATAGCATTAACATTATTACCATACATGTAGAGGCATTAAAGTAAATGCACAGTCCGCGTCACTCCCATCTATTCATCAGTTCATAAAATCTGTAAAACAATGTTCTCTAGCGCGCTACAGTCGGTCTACGGTAATAGTTAGTATTAAATCTACTGCAAAAAGTTCCCACCGTACTACTGAATTCAAAATATAAGGTTGTACTTTATAAAGGCAGTTTAACCGAGAGTTATTATTCAGAAAATATGTATAAACACTTAACCAACATACACATCACTTTATTTTAGTCTTTCCACTGACTCATATAAATAATAATACATTATTTAATTATACATTCTTTTACACTTCCTTTCAATTTTCTTAGCCGGAAACTGTATGAAGTGTCAAGGTAAAAAATAATTTTGTTTTCATTATATTTTACGCCACAGTGAAGCGGAAGAGGCTTTTATTAAAGCTCTCCTGTGTGATTTGAATTTAATTATGGTGCCTTAATTATTATTTTACCTTCTTTTATTTACTTCTTTGTAATAAAAATTGAATTTATTAAGGCTGTTGATGACGGTGTGGTATATTTAAAAGTGACTATTAGACATAGTATAAAAATATGCACAACTTGCTTTTATTTCGACTACTAATGAAAGGTTTCGTGACATACAAGAACGAAATGAATTGTATGTTAATTATAATCGATTTTTTATTATAACTTTAAGTTTTTTGAAATATAAGTGATAGTTTGCTTCAATCCAAGATGCCCGGTTGTTGATGAAGCGCTGGAAGTTTGTAAAGATAAGCAAAAGGCATGCTTTGGTCTCTGCCTACCCCTATGAGAAGTGATTTTAAGTAAGTATGTATAATTCACTTCACTATTATTCAAAAATAAGCATTCTCAATCTAAAAATAGTTATACAAAAGTATATTTATATTAAATAATTTATCATCATCGCCACAGACTAGTGGCTACACACCAGAGTTGTCTCGTACAAACGACCTGGGAGGGATTCCACTAGCCCCATTAATCATTGTACACTAGCGTACAATCTGAGAACACCTACGTTATATAAATGCTCTTGATTTGTTACACGGTTTTCACATTAGATAAGTTTATTTGGACAAGAAAAAGCCCTTTTTCTATATATAAATATACAGTTGCAATAACTACAATTTTAACGGCCTAGTAGTAGCCAGCCGGTACTCAAATGTCACTTTATTTTAAGTGACGTTTATAATTATATCTATAGCTACAAGACACATCAAAGTAACACTGAATGCCCGAGAATTAAGGTAAGCGTAGTAGTTGTTAGTTGATTCTTGGAGATATAAAGAACCATAAGACTCTGAGTTCGGGCAAAACAATGCCTACCGGATCTATAAGAAATCATTTACGTCGGGTTTTTTTTAGCCAAATTCATTCATCTCCATGATATTTTGGTAGCGACTGTACCCAATATTGCCACACGATATGAAATTCTTCATGTGGTAAATTGAAGAACAAAAATAATTGAAGATCTAGTACTCCTTCACTCAACTTAGATTATAATGTTTGGATTCATTTTGATGAATAAGCGGCTATTTTTATTATTTTCATCTGCGAAAACTTTAAACTTGTAAGAATTGAAAAAAATACTTTCGTTTTTTAGGGGTTTGTACCTATAGGGTAAAAATGGAACTTGCCTCTATGCAAATACTAGAAACCGATATTATTTTAAGTTTATTTGTATGGCTACCAATTTCTTCATTAAGTTTAGCACTTACCTACTATTTTCCTCAGTAGACTGCAGTGCGCAGTATAAATTATAAAGAATCATCAATCAATTTACGTTAAAATGCCTAACGTTTCGGCGCAGGTTGCACTCGCCGTGGTCGCAGGCTGACTCAAAGAAACATGCCGACTAACTTTATTTACAGGTTTTATTAAAATGAACACGTTCGTTTAAAATAAAGTACTCCTTCAGAAAAATGAACTAATTTAGAACCAATGAAGCAGATACTGATTGCGAAAAACTTAGAACTTAATTTCAGCGAATACCAAATAATGAAGTGAAAATCAGCTGACGTAAGTTTATTAAACCTAAAGAGCCTTTTTAAACTAAAAATTCATAGAAAGTATTGCAACTTGAGTTTCCATGAAATTTTCCAATAGTTTCCGAAAATTCATTTTCAAACTGAAGAATATTGATGATATTCATTTTACTTATAAATACTTTGTAATATTTTTCATTAAATTTTTCACGTAACACAATAATGCGATATCATTCTAAATGTTTCAGTTTCAAGAATATTATATGACAATAATTTTCAGATTCAGAGTATTTTAAATTCCCTACGAAACGACAAACCGAGACGTGAATATTCCGAATGCTTTCGTAAATTTACTTTTATTTTCCAACTAACCAGACCTTATTCTAAGAAAACTATTTACTGTTATTATGAAAAATGATTCGTATATCGTTATTCGTATTACCATTCTTATGCTATTCCATTTAGAATAGCAACTGCGCCTGCAACTTTCCAAGAACAATTTGTAGAGCTACGTAAGCTTGCATTTCTTTTACGACAGGCGCTTGCATTATAATATGTACTATTAAATATTTAGGATTTGTTCTTGTTCTGCAAAACACAATGAAGGATAAAATGCTTGATGTTTGATTGATGATGTTTTTTTAATGTAATTATAAGATGTCTTATCTAAAGCATAAAAAATAAAAAAAATGCAGTGGATTTAGGCTCCTCGTTAAAATGTACCGGTATCATAAGTGTTGGACATCTGAATGATTTAAACATTAGCAGTAATAATGATATTTTTATAGCCGCAAGCGGTAAACTTATCAAATTTTATCTATTTAGTTTTTTACACAATTCGTTTTTATCTGTATTCAGGGACGTCCTTCTCATATAGCACATTATAAGCACAGTGAATGGGGAAAGGGAAAACCTAATCCATTTTGTCACAGAAAAAGTCAGCACAGGGGTGATTTCCTCAATCTATCGAATATCGACAAGCAGTTGGCTAACAAAAAATTTAGTGTGAAAAACTATTCAGCGACTGCCGTAGGAACTAATTTTTATGTACATTTTAATTCAATTGTCAAATTCTTATAATTGATTGTAACAGCTGTAGAACATCGCGCTACATTAGCTCTACAGCCGGCACTAACAAGTATCGAGAATTTGACATTTAAAATGAACAGAACAAAATTTTTTTACGGCACGCACAAGGGGCACTGTCCATATTTTATACGATAGTTGAATTAAAGAATTGCATTACTGTACTGCCATTCTCTAAAACTATTGACTACCGATAACCGGCTAGCTATCGAAAAAAATTGTAAAACAATCGGTTCAGCGCCTGTAGCGGGCGTCGTAGAAACTATTTTTGCAGCACACTTTAAATGTTAAACTCTCGATACTCGATGGTGTTAATTGTATAGAATGGTACTTTCGATTTATCTGACAGATTAGTGACGAAATTCTGAGAAGAGAGAAGACCATAATGACCGTCACAGTCCGTACATCGACCTTAAAAAAATTGTACGAAGTGGATGATATATTATTTGTTTTTTGCAGCAAACCATCGTATTAACTGGTGACAGACACGCAGACATCGCGGTAATTGAGTATACTATTATAATGATTTATGTGGTTCGGTTTTAGTAAAACTGTTTCATTGACATTGGGATTTTGATTTATATTTTATGACTAAGTAGTCAAGAAGTTAATAATTATTACATCTATGTACCCGTTATGTCTGAATTTCTGTATGTTTAGGTCTATAAAAGGTGCATTCACGATTCTGAATCCCATAATAGTAGCGACTAAGCTTGTTTCATATTCCGGACTTGTTATGTGAGAAAACATGAGAAAACTGTAAAGAAAATGTAGAAAACTTAATCAGAGTGACCCGCAATTAGAACTTGCAATCTCTCGATCGTCAATCACATACGACTAACATAGCGATCGGCGAAACGCTAATGTTTATTTCAAGCATTTTTGGGTGTACCTACCCTTTAGTGACGCTTGATAAATAAAAACATCAAAGAAATCAAAATTAACCCGGACTTACCCAATATCCTTATTAATTGTAAAATTGGTAATGAATCTTGACATTGCTATTCGCTTGAACGAAGCGCTTTATCAGAGCGAGAACGAATATACCGTTTGACTACGGTCCGTTTGTTTCACAGAAAACGTGCCGATAGAAGATGTTTAGATCAATTTTGACAATACCACAACGATTAAAATGTATATACTTTTCTACTATTTTATTATATAGTTGGTAATAAAACTAGTGTCAAAAGTAATTCATTGCAATTCTCTGAGCGTCGTAAAGTTCGATTTCCTCTGAGAAGTTTTTGATCTGTGATTCTTGTTTCAGAGCGAGTTGTTTGTGATTTTTTATTATAAACTTTCAAATATCTGCTGTCTTAAATAGTATATATGAAAGAAGAAGTCTTTTGCAATTGATGTTATTTACTCTCTACCCAATCAAAACGAGGTGATATAAGACATCCATATTTTGTGATGGAATTCTTTCTACAAAATTAATTCTCCCTATTCCATGACATAGCCCGGTGAGACAGTAATCTACACGACTGATGAGAGTTAGACGCAAGATCGACGAATTTTCATTCACTCCAAAGCATGGAACACTGTCACCTCAACTTCTCAACTCAGGGCAATTATTAAAAATCTGTTGTATGCATAGACTTCCGACTGCACCAAAGAGGCAGACTGAGTGGGCAAGTTACGAAACTATCAAAGGCATCAATAATATATCCTCATGGGTGGTTGAACTTAATAAAAATACCAAATATAATCGTACATAGTTCGTGAATTAAAAGCATGTAAGGTTTCCATTATAGCGTATTTCAGAAAATATTTGCCTGAATGTAAAATGTCGTGACACACAGTTCAAAATGTCATCCAACAAACATCAATTAAAATATTGTCTTCCAATTAATTACTTTTAGGAGTTTGTTAAAGCAATATTCAGTTAATTATTGTTTGTAAACTCATTTACAAAGAAGCTGAGTTAATGCAAATAACAGGTTTGAAAGTAAAGAGGTCAACAACTGAGAATTGTTTGTGAAAACTTTTAGTATTATTTTCATCCTACGCGTGTAACTTAGTAGTCTACTTTCATGGGAATTCTATTAAACTCATGTTTAATATTTGCAAATATCACACTCAAACTAATTCCCTGAACTAACTTATTATAATTTTGCTTGCGTCACATAAGAGAGAATAGGTCATAATTTTCCCCGTTTTTGTGACATTTTACTCTGGTATTCTACTCATTTTGGTCGTAGCGTGATGATATAAAACTCATAGCCTTCCTCAATAAATAGGCTATCCAACAGTAAAATAATTTTTAAATTCGCACCAGTAGTTCCCGAGATTAGCGCGTTCAAACTCACTAACAAACAAACTCTTCAGCTTTATAATATTAGTATAGATAGTAAAGATATTGATATCAAAATATATTATGTTGGCAGAATTCGTCCGGTCAAATAGATTTTCATGATAAAAATATCATAAATATTTATCCAGACTATAATAAAATTATTAGTATCTATGTGTCTGATTTGGCTAAAATCCGTTTGGTATTGTTAGTGTTATTTGAGTAACTAACATCCAAATCATAAAATTAGTATAGACAAGTTTAGATTATGATTAAATAGGAGAAAAAGACAAAACGTTTCAAAACATAATATATACCAAACCAAAAAAAGGTTTTAAAGTTTTTCATCCAACATCTCCGTATGTAAATTTTGTTTAGAACTGTAAAAGCTTTCCCGTACATTGTTCAGGTTCCATTGTATTCACAGTACTGGTAAATACGAGTAATGACCATTACTACTCGTCCATTTGATGTAGCTTTGAGGAATTCTTTCACTCAAACCTCTTTGACTAAAGCATTTAGTATTGTGTTTTGGAAGTATACGAACTGTGTTCAAGTACTTTGTTTGTACACGTGTTTGATAATCTTTTTGACCTTCAGGACGATTTCTATTATATTTTAGTTTTTTAAGGTTAAGGTACAATGATAAGTATCCGAAAAGCCAAGAAGACAAGAGGTTCCCGCAAATATGATTTACGCTGGATTTTCTTGTGGTCCCTGAATCTGAGTATTGAGTCTGAGGATTTTTGTTAAAAGCGGTGGATTTAGTTTAGTACTAGAATACAAATTTTTGGCCTTTACATCACTTGAACACTATAAACAAAGTCTTGTACAGTTGGCTGGTTTCGATGAACCTGGCCGCCATAGCCGAATATTGGCCAGGAGGATATTATTACCAAAACTCATTTATTGGCAAAAAGCTTCTTCCATGGGATTCAAGCCTCGTTGTTCCTTTACCTTTATTCCACGCTAGGTTGGATCGGCACAACATTTTCTTCTATCTATGTTGTAAAAAGATGTGGCTGATGCTTTTTACTTACAATATATATTAAACTACTCTTTGTTTACTAGCTGGTGGTATAAAACCAATAATTATTTTTTGTTTCACTGTCTTATGTAGTAACCCAAGTTAACGTACCAACGCTAAACTGAATTAACCATTCTAAGTCAAAGAAACTTGACGATGTCCACTGGAATCCATTGTTATTATAAATATACATAGGATTGTTGAAAAAGAATGAGAGTCCTCCACAATATGAATAATTAAAACACATTACGCTGGGGAAAATCGTGTGAAAAACTCGACAATACCGTCTTGATGAATTTACGGTTCCGTAGCCTTTTTTGTTCTATTTTTTGCAAGCGTAGTGAATATACAACAAGTTTGGTAAAAGTGTTAAAATTTGCAATGCTTTACACTTACATTTGGTTAGGTGCATGTTTGAATGTGGATTAAAGGTGTTAATTGCTACTACACGCTACTGTCATTGTTTCTTTTAAAGCTATCATACAATGATTTATAGGCTGAAAAATGATATCCTGATAATTAATAAATATCTCTACACGACTAAATATTAGTATTTCTATCAAAGGAAATCGACGTAGCAAAGATTCTCAAACAAAAAAATTATATTCTTTGGACCTTATTGGTGAACTAACTTGTGAGATAAAGATTTTTTGAGGAAATTTTACAAGCCATTATTTTGAAAATATGATACGAAAATAATATTTATTTTGATTGTTTAACTATGTTTATGTAGTTTAGAACTATATATCTATTACTATCCGATAAAACGCAATAACCGTTTAATTAAAATTAAGTTAAGGCTTAGTATTTCAAGAGTTAAAGTCGAAATAAATAGACACAGTGAACGATCTAGACTAAAACATCAACACAATTTAGATAAGAATAACAATATTAGTAAAGACTTTAAAAGCTATCATAGAATTTATAACAATAACTACAAAACTTCCTATTAGCCTTTTAGATTAAGTAATTAGGGCTTTTAGGGGAATAGGGTCATCGATATCCTACTCAAAGCTAGTTTTTATAAAGAGGGCATAATTGAATTCAGATTGCCAGATAGATGATAAAAATAATTACCCACATAGTGTAACTTAGTGTAAACTATGTAAATTTGTGATGACACGTACCACGTAATTTTTCTAGCGCTATCGACATATTTTTTTTCAGTTTAAAGGAGTTTGGACGACTTTGACACCTATCTAAGCCGGATAAAAATCTAGAGAAAACCTTTGCTTAGCAATGGAAGTATGGGCTAATGAAACTCATATAAAAATGAGGGAAAAAGTTATGTACCCAATATTTTTAACTTATTTTACCTACTATAAAATGTATCATCCCTATTTCACTAAAAGCCTGGGAAAGGGTAACTAAACAGATTGCGTTGAACAAATATTTTTAAAGCCTTAACTCTTATTAGTAAAGGAAGATAAACTAGCAAAACTTAATGATAGAAGTGTTGGTAATAACAAAGTTTGTTTGAAGAAAGATTAAGCAAAAGTTTGCGTTCAATATAGTGATAATGAAAATATTCTCGGTATTTTGCAAGTTACTTGATGTTGTAGAGACAATATCCTGTCTGTATTGTCTAATATTATAATGAAATTATTACGATCATGAATACTTTTGGTACTTGATGTTTGAGCTCATCGTAAGTACAAGTAGTCACAGCAACTTGTCCCAAAACGTTAAGAACATGGTATTTAATGTATTACTGCGCGTAAGCTTAACAATCAAGATACATGAAAGTGTAAAAGTTATATTATTCAGACTTTTCAATAATAATCTTTTCAGTATTGACCCTATTCTACGTAAAATACAATTAAGTCATACAATAAAATTAAAGTTCCAGAAAGCATACTAATGCAAGAATAAAGTTATCAAAAATATCTATCAAGAATCACGAAACAATAACCAAACAACCATAATATCTCAATTAACAAAGATCCACGAATCCCTAAAATCAATTACGAGTACACACTTGACATTCAAGCCAGCCCTTAAGGAAAAAGTAGCTAAAAATATACTCATAACACGGCACAACATTGGGCAACAGCTGGAGTACCGCAAGGCGTTATTATTGGTCCCAACTTGCTAAGGCTACTTTTGTTGTGGTTTTTTCTTATATGTCTCGTCTCGTCTTATCAGTTATATGGTAGACTTTGTTTTCGGCAATTTAAAATAACGATCAGTAAAGAACTAGTTCTGACGATTTAAAAGGACGATGGTAAAAGTCAGCAACAACCCGTTTTATAAGAACGACTTGAACTAATTTTCTTTAAGCTATACAGATGAGAGGTGACAATTTTATACTGTTATCTGTAATGATAATATCCTTTAGTTAACAATTACGTTCGCATCATAGAACATAACAGTGTATATAGTTTTATCTATCTCAAGCCCATTAAAAATTATGGACATTGTCAGATATTGTCTAAATAGTTATAAAGATATCTTTCCTACTCATAGAATCAGAACAGTCGTATTGGTGTACGTCAATCTTAAATTTCCTTTTAGGCATGAAATCGTAGTAATTTAGTTGTTGGATTTTATCATTAAGATGACGGTTAGGATTGTGAAATTTATACTAACGTAATAATGTAAAGAAAAATGAAATAGATAAAATCTGACTGCCTTTAATTTGGCTTTAATCTTCGATCTAAAAGGAACTCTAGAAAAATACTTTCCAGCCACAATGATCTTGCAAATGTTTCACGTGGAAAGTAAGTCACGATATAGTGGACACGCGAGCGAATGCCAGCAACGTTAATTATCCATCTATAATGTGTAGGAATATACATGAAAGAAATTTGTATTGCGTTTATTTTTAGTGCGTGGATGATTTCCAATTTATCAATCAAGTGTCTAAGTTTGAAGGTTTAAATTTTATAATGAGATTTTATTTCGTGATTAGGTGCAATAGGAATTATTTTAAACGAATATTTGTGATTTTATAAAATATGTTGGCTACTACTGTTACTAATTGGACTGCTTCTGTGGCGAGGTCGGTAGTATTATGACTGTTACGATGGGTTGAATACCGGGCCAAGCAAAAAAAATATCCTTGCAAGAAATGCTTAGTGAATTGCCCAGAGTTAGGAAGTTGACGTTTGTAAACCTCCGTGCTACGGAGAGCTCACCTGCGCCTGGCCTTTTAGTGTGAGTTTTGCTTCCACAGGTTTTTTCTAGATTATTATTATATTATTGTCAGAACACCAAATATTATTTGTTAATTTTCTTTTCTTCAAAGTTTTAAGTCACTGGGGGAAGTATTACGTAAAATAAACACGAAACCAAATTTTGTTCTCCAAAAATTCCCTTTATTCCTTCACAACAATAAGAAGCTGCACGAAATCAAGTCATCATGGCATAATTATTCAACTTTCCAGTTTTACCTGACACTCCTTGTTTAGTACGAATACAACATGCCTTCCAAATTAATATAAAATGGAGGAATAATGGTACCTACGTCATTATTTAGCGATTCATCTTTGTGAGAACGTTATTAAAATTTCTGAACAAAATTAATTTCGTTATAAGTCGTAAATTCGTCTGGAGGCTTATAATATTTTGGGACGAAAGCTAATTCAGAAATCATGTTTAATTTGATGAAGTGATTTAATGGGTAGGTACTGTTATTGAGATGTATTATTATCAAGATACAGTCCATAAATGTGGTGTCAATGTGGTATATTCCCAAATGTCCCCTCTACAATTATTGTCACCGAGGCGACTATTGGGAATTTTTTTGCATTGATAAGCAGGAAGAAAATTCCCAATTGTTGCTATTGTGTTAGAGAGTACTACTAGAAATATACCCGACAACACATTAATAAATGACCCACTGTACAAAAAATTTGGATGAAGGTACTATTTTGTAATTGAATTTTTCGTTACGTTAGTAGAAGAATTGTTGAAATGCAAAGACTGCACTTTTTACAACTTTTCTCATAGCCTACGTAAAAAGTATAAACTATGTCTACTCTTACCAAAGGTTGCTAACCTCATCAATCGTTTATCAACCAATCAGCGCAGCTATGAGCCTCACAAGATAATAAACAACTTTAATCACGTAACGCATTCTATCAATAATAAGTTTCCAATAAACTTACTTCACATGCAATCGGAGCTAAAACATACAATTTTGCAATTAACGATCTCTAAAAAAGTTTAACCATCAACGTAGACAGGTGTCCCAAGACAACACGCCAGGGGTGCTCAACCTTCGTAAAAAACTAATAATTATTTTTTTCTTTATTACTCATCACGCGACGACAAAAACTCTAGCGTTACTTTTACGATTTTAAAGTTATTGTTTGTTGTCACGATTTGAAACGTTTAACGGATAAATGGATATAAAAAGTGATATATTATCGAGAACTGCTAAAATGCAACACTCGTTAAATTTACGACCACTTTTTCTGATCAGTGTTAAATTAAAATTGGTATATTTTGATTGATTGTTTCATTATTATTTGTAGTTGCGATTGTTGTTTAATAACTGAGCATTATAAGATTAGAGAGTAAAGTGTCTTGAATTTGATACTTTTTATTTGTTTTGAAAGACACATTCAGAATATTTTATTCAGTCGCTGAAAAATTTACGAAAACCTAAGAATGTTTTTTAAAGTCCATTAGTTATTATAATTTAATATTGTTGCACATGTCACTAAAATATTAAAAAATAACTTAATTGTACATAATATGTGTATTAAATACTTTTTGTTTTTCTATACTTGAAGAGCTTACAGCAGTTAAAATGCATTGGTCGGTTAAGACAAGGCTTGGACAAATTTGACATTTGGTTGACCACAAACCATAATATAACATAACATAACGATACAATGAAAATGAGAAGTGAAAAATATACGTGCGTTTCAAGATTCTAAACCGAAAGGAAATTCCTTAAAACAAATCTTCAAAAGCGGTGTGAAACAAACTTCGGCAAACTTCAACTCTTGTACACGAAACCAATAAAATGTAATGGAACTCCAAAACTTGGTGGGATTATTTATTTCCTTCCACATATTAATATATTGTTTAGGAGAAATGCTTTGAAGTTTCCAATCTCGTTCCTCATACGATATATCAATTACTTTCTTTGAAGAAAGATTTGATACTGCATTTTAGATGAATGTATAAGACCAAATATAACTCATCTATATATAAATAATCACCTAGGATGATTAAAAGTAGCCAGATCCAACCCATTAGTGTCCCACTGTTGGGTAAAAATCTACTCTCAGAATAAAGAAGGAGTTCATCTTTTAATCTATTACTCCACCTAAGTGACAGTTAATAAGGACTACATAAAAATATTCTTTCAGAGCCTATGCAAAAGATTGTGAAGATGAATGTTTATTACAAAATCACGCCGAAAGTACTGAACAGATTTTGATACAATTTGGGGTACATGTAGTTTATAACTCGGATTAAGACACTAAATTATTTTTAACTAGAAAATTAGTAAATTTCCACAAATTTGTTATAAAAAATAATCTTTTCTCGACTAAATAACAGGCAGTGAAGTAATAACTATATCACAATTAATCCAGAATGAAGAAAGTAACAATTTCTTTATGATAGTATCTGTTCTCTACAAACTCGTTAACTCGACGCAGCAGCTGATACTATGTTAACAATATAATAAGCATGAATGAACAACGCATACTTAATACGACATGCACACACTATTGTGTTACGCGACTTCGCTTGCAATAAAGACACCTTGGATATCGCCTATATTTTCGATTTTTTTTTGTTGTTGTATAAGGTTGGATTAATTCTATGAAAAATTACCTAAAAAGAAATGACGGTCGATAGAAGAAAAAGATTATGCCTACGAATAATTACGACCCTTGTGATTCTCAGTCACTTGGTACTCTTTAAACACTAAATATGCTTTGTAAAGTGTAAAATAAAAGTGGTCAGTTAGTGACTCATTGATAAAGTAATTTTTTCATCTGCATAATTTCATGACTATCGAAATTATTTTTTTGAAATCAAACCAACTTGAGTTAAACTCGAAAGTCAATAAAAAAGGTTTAGGACCACTGGCAGGTGCATGCAGATGGACACACGTCAACAGATACGATCCTTTACTAGATAGACAGACAGTTTCAAAATGAAGGGTTGTCGATCAACGCTAGGTCAGCACTGACTGTCACTGTAGAAGTACTGAGACAGGAACATGTTGTTTCTTTTATTTACACTGCCTTCGAATTTCCTTTTTGACTGATGTAGGATCTTGTTGTAGAAAACCCGTCAGATGTCCGTCTCAAAAGGCAGAGGTTTCGCAAATTTGTCATCAGCTGCATTTTGTAGTCTATACAGTTGGTACTGAGAAAAAAAGTTTGAAATTAATAGTTCCTATCGATTTCGTGTGAAATTTGTCTATAGCTAGCCGGATTTCGATAGTCGATAGTTGTAGAGAAACGAGCGGCTGTCAAAAAAAATTAACTAAGATTTTTTGAAGTGAATAAAAAAATCTTTTATACATATTTTAAGACGTTACCATGCTTTCCCAAAATATAACTACTTAACGAAAAAACCAATTTCCCATGATCCTTTCCCATAAAAAATCGTCAAACAAACATCCATACAATATTCCCCACACATAATCTAACCCCACTGCGGGCCCAGTGAAGCGTAGTCATATATAACAGTATGCCGTCTTACATTTCAGCATTTGGTTAACAATTCATCGCACTAATTTGCGACTAGTCGAACAGTGTATAGTGTAGTGAAAGACTGTTTAGCAACATGAAGAACGCATTTTTGTTCGCGATTCTGATTTTTGGTATCGTGAGAGCGAGTGAAACGGATGAGGTGAGTTGATTTGATATTGAATTGATTTGAACAGTGTTGATTTGATTTGATTTTAAAAGTGTTGATTTGATTTGAACAGTGTTGATGATTGTGCAATTTTTGTGGGTGGATGATTAATCTACTATATAAAAATAAGTCGGGTTTTCCTTCCTGACGCTATAACTCCAGAACGCACGAACCGATTTCCACGGTTTTGGATTCGTTGGAAAGGTCTCGAGCTCCGCGAGGTTTATAGCAAAGAAAATTCAGGAAAAAATTCAACAGAAAGGCGAAAAAACAGAGAAAATCATTTTTCTCATACAGCGCCATCTCTGATACATAGCATGTACTACATACCAATATTTGTATCGTATTTCTTTTAATATTTTTATTTGACAGCTACTCATTGTAGATGGTGCCGGTGCGTGATATATTGTTTGACAGAGAATTTCATGTGAAAAAACGGTATTGTGTTCAAAAAAGTAAAAAATATAAGTTATTCGTTTCCTAACATTTTAATTGGAAACCAACAAATCAATTACGTGTATTGTGCAGATTTTTATTCGATTTCAACAGCAGGCATTTTGTCTTTAAGGTGGTAAGTTAAACTGTGTAAATTATGTGGATCGTGCATTTGAGGTTAAATTCACTACTCTGTCCATAGTCCAAAATGCCTAGAGGACGACGTGCGAACATCGGCCGCCGCACAAGACATGCAAGCCAGCAACAAGTGTATTCACAGAACTTAAGCGAAGTAAGACAAAATATAATAAGAGAAAATGCCCGATTAAGACAGCGCGTGAGCACACGAAGATCATTGGCATCATACAATCGCTTGGCATTCCAATATGATCCCACTGCGAACTACAGTAATGATGAAAATTTAGATATTGGACCAATGACGACTGTATGCCGAAATTGTAATGCGTTAAAGTTTAAAAGAGAAACGGCTGGATTGTGTTGCGCAAGTGGAAAAGTCAAACTGGATCCATTACTTACACCACCACAGCCACTGAAACAATTGTTCGATGGAAGTGATCACGATTCCTACCATTTTCTTCAACACATCCTTGAATACAATAACTGCTTTCGCATGACTTCCTTTGGAGCTAATATCATTCGAGAAGGCGGCTTTATGCCGACTTGCAAGGTAAAAGATACAACACACAGAACCAATCACTCACACTAACAAAATGAATTGCAACAATAAAAACTACATATACACCAAACACTACACCATCACACGATCAGAAGTTACACCGTATTCTTCAACAAATGATTGTTTGCAATTACAGATACAAGGACAAATATATCATTTGCATGGTTCAATGGTGCCATCACCGGATGAGCCGCATCAATTTCTGCAAATATATTTTATTTCGTCGATGGTGGATCAGCTGAATGTGCGTTGCAATATACAGGGAACACAACAGTTAAAGAGACGAATTATAGAACAGTTGCAAGCATTTTTTCACGCTAATAACGCTGTGGTTAATATGTTCAAAACAGCATTGGAACAAATGCCATCGGATACGCACAAATTTGTCATAAGAGCGGATTGTACCCCAACAGGTGAACACGTGCGAAGATTCAATGCACCCACCGTTAATGATGTTGCTGCAATTATTGTTGGCGATCCAACTAAATCGCGAGACATTGTCGTTCAGCGAAGAAGCAATATCATGCATCGTGTAAACGAGACACATCGTTTGTACGATGCGTTACAATATCCAATCATTTATTGGCAAGGGCAAGACGGATACGACATCACGTTGAAGATGGTCGATCCAATTACAGGTAAAATATTCACACACTAATTATATTGCTATTATTGGTTTCTATTAACAATTCATTTAATTTTGCATTTTCAGGTGTATCAACGAATAAAAATCTAAGCGCAATGAATTACTATGCGTATCGTTTGATGATTCGTACACATGAGGAGAATGTCATTCTGAAGTGCCGTCGGCTATTCCAGCAATTCGCTGTCGACATGTATGTCAAAGTCGAGACCGAACGTTTAGCGTTCATCCGATACAATCAGGCAAAGCTACGATCTGAGGACTATATACACTTGCGTGATGCTATTCATTCAGATGGCGATGTTCAGAATGTTGGACGTCTGACGATTCTTCCATCATCATATATCGGAAGCCCACGCCACATGCACGAATACGCTCAAGACGCTATGACGTACGTGCGAAATTATGGAACTCCGGATTTGTTTATTACGTTCACTTGCAATCCGAAGTGGATGGAAATTGAACGTGAGATGGAACCGGGACAAAAACCGCAAGATCGCCATGACATAATCGCCAGAGTATTTCAGCAAAAACTCAAGGTTATGATGGATGTGCATACTAAGTATCGAGTTTTTGGTGACACACGTTGTTATATGTACTCGGTGGAATGGCAGAAGCGTGGACTACCGCATGCTCATATCCTAATTTGGTTGCTGAACAAATTACATTCAAATGAAGTGGATGACATCATATCAGCTGAAATTCCTGATCCAGTCACTGATCCCCATCTACACGACATTGTGACGACGCAGATGGTGCATGGACCGTGCGGTGCTTTGAATCCATTATCGCCTTGCATGGCTGATGGAAAGTGCACAAAACGATATCCGCGACCGTTAGTTGCTGAAACAGTCACAGGGCACGATGGATATCCAGTTTATCGTCGGCGTTCAAAAGAAGATAATGGTCGAACTATTAAAGTCAAAGTTCAAAATCAAGAGATTGAGATCGGAAATGAATTCATTGTACCATATTGCCCGCTGCTATCACGAATTTTCGAAACACATGCAAACGTTGAGAGTTGTCATTCGGCCAAATCAATCAAATATTTGTGCAAGTACGTCACAAAAGGCAGCGACATGGCTGTGTTTGGTATTGCGTCGGAAAATGCGAATGACGAAATCAGCAACTTCCAAATGGGCAGATACGTCAGTACTAATGAAGCACTGTGGCGATTATTGTCATTTCAAATTCATGAAAGATATCCCACAGTTGTACATTTAGCAGTGCATTTGGAAAATGGCCAAAGAGTTTACTTCACTGAGGCTAATGCCGCACAACGAGCTGAGAGACCACCATCGACAACATTGACTAGCTTCTTTTCAATGTGTGAAACAGATCCATTCGCAGCGACGCTGATGTACGTTGAAATGCCCAAGTATTACACTTGGAATCAATCAACAAAGAAATTCCAACGTCGCAAACAAGGCACCCCAGTTCCAGATTGGCCACAGGTGTTTTCCTCTGATGCACTAGGTCGTATGTATACTGTTCATCCTAGAAATGATGAATGTTTTTATTTGCGACTGCTGTTGGTAAATGTACGTGGACCAAAATCATTTGCGCATTTGAAAACTGTGAATGGCCACCAATGCCAAACATATCGAGAAGCATGTCAACTATTGGGTTTGCTGGAGAACGATTCTCATTGGGATTTAACACTTGCCGATTCAGTTGTTTCATCAAATGCGTACCAAATACGAACGCTGTTCGCAATTATCATCACCACATGTTTTCCTTCACAACCAATGCAGTTATGGAACAAATACAAAGACGACATATGTGAAGATATCTTGCATCGTTTGCGCATTCAAACGAATAATCCTAGCCATTTGGTGGCGAAACGGAGTTCGCCGGGTTTGCTAGTTGATTAATAAAATTGAGTTTCAATAACAGTGATTTATTAATCATACTGAAAATCAAATGAGTTGGTACGAGTGTTTTTGATCTGAAATTAAGAAAATATTAATTACTGTATCAAAATCATCATTATCGTTTGGTAGCCCATTTCTAGGCCCTTCTGAGTATCAGTATGGCATTGAACAAATACATCAATTAACATATATATTTACTGCTCTTATAAATAAAATCTCTCATAAGGCTCTACCTCCTTTCCAAGACACTGGTAGATTAGGTAATTGTAATAACTATCATAGTGTCAACATGAATTGATCTAAATGACTAAATGATTTTGATTGATTTTGAAAATAATAGTAAAACAGCGTGCCTAATACATCAAATCATTATACCATGATGATACCAGTACAGCCCCATCTATGTACCATTATGCAAATCCTATACAAATCCATACAAAACCATAAAAATCCATACAAATTAATATTTCCCATCAACACCACTTAATATTCTGATCTCTCAATCATTTCAATAGAGTCATAAAATTTGAAATCAATTACACAGATTTACTGCGTTGAATATTTTCACTAATGATACAAATTAATTGAAGTGTCGAATTAAAACGATTTCGCGTACAAATGAAAATGTTATTAATTGTAATTGGCACAGCTTGTCATAATTATTATCATTTCGTGTCCGAAGCAGATGGTCGTAGCATTTTTATTGACTTTTTCAGCTTTCATAATAATTGGTTTCATTGATTTGTATTGTTAATTTACTTGCTTTAGTAGCCATAATAAAGAGATGGAAACTGGGTAGCTTTACATAAAAAAAATGCATTTTTTTTATTTACTAGAACCATGACATTATTAGGTACTAGAACCAATTTTGACAAGCAGATTAACATAGCAATCCCTCAGTACAATGCCGAACGTAAAAAGCCAGTTTCATGGCTTATTGATAAGTGTCAGATTACCTATCTGGTAAATAAACAAAAATAATGTATGACAAAATTCTGTCATCTCACAACTTGATAAAATAACTCCGTTAGTGCTACTACCGTACTAGTAGTTAAACTAGCTATAAGATTCACATTTAATTATGAATCGATAATTTGTGATTCTGAGTGAAGAATTCTGAGTGAGTGACGATATGTATAACATTTTGGCAAGAGGCAACAAACATCATTTTATTCCCAACCTGAAATTCCAAAAACATATCGAGCGAGACGAAACATAATCAAGTTCAGATATACTTTTAAATTCATGCATTGAAAACTAGAAAGAAATTCGCAACTTAATCGTTCCAAGAAAGTCTTTTATTCTTTTCCAATTCTCGTCTATGCTGACAAAAGTAGCATTTTTATCGTACCCGTTATACAGATCCGATACATGATAATCCCTGCTTTACGTTCGTGTATCAAGAGGCTTTTTACTTGGATAAAATTCAATTATTGGAAGATTATTCCGTATTCCTGCACGGCTTAGGATTATCTACGTTATGTGTGGAGTGATCAGTTTTTGTTCTTAAGTTTTTAATTGTTTATGTCTTGTGTATTTTGATTAGAAATTAGTTAATCGTGTATTTTTAAACTTTCAAAAGTTTTTGTCATATCTTTAAATGTCTTACTTAACTTAAGATAAAAAGGTGTCTCATCCAAACTTTTGTTTGTTAATTTAGCGTATTTTTAGAAATTTAAATGAATGAATTAATCAACACAGTATAATAAGAACCTACTTTTAAAAACTTAAGTTTATATAGCTTAATGAGTCACGAGCCCTAATAAAGCCCTGTAATCTATTCGGACAACGAATAGATTACTTTTCAATTCTTCTAGTTGATATAAATCACAAGCCAAAAACCATTGAAATTAAATATAAAGTGACCTGCTATAAAGAAAACTAAGATCTCGAAGCTACAAGATTTACGCATAATTATCAAGCAAAGTCTTCCGCAACATAAGCATAAATATGCGCCTCTTTATAGATAATAAACTAACGCTATTTACCAATTAGCAAACAATCTAAACACCCATAAATTAATTAATCACCACTTAATTAGCACATAACTGGCGAGTTTTTCCTCACATTCTTGTCATAAACTATGGAAAGTCAATTTTCTCATACGAGATTATCGGTATTTGACAGAAAGCGGCAATTTTCTTTCATACGTGAGTGCGCACGCGCCGTGTTAATGAATTTTCATCGCAACGGCTAACTGTTTATTTATGCAGTGATATCGCATTGTATTTTAATTAGTACTCTCTTTTGTAACTAATGATACGATTAAATAGGTGAGTTAGTTGTTGATGCAAATATTTTGCGTTTGGCCGAAGTTGTATGCTGTGATATAATAATAATTATGATTTGTTTCGTTAAAGACTATGAAATTATTTCTCTAGTAACATAATATTTGCTAGAAAAAAATATAATAAACAAGATTCTAATAACATTTATGTAACTAACTATCATAAATTAATCTTTGAACGCGTTTAGTCCTATGAAATTAGTTCAAAAACCTCTGAATCAGAAAATATGCTTTGAATTTTACATGTAAAGGAAAACTTGGAGTCGAACCAAAATTACACTATTATTTTGTCTAAGTAACTGTCGTTACCTGGTCTCTGCCTACCCTAACGGAAAGAAAGCGTGATTGTATGTATGTATGAATTTAATTTAATTTTATTTTTTTTTGCACCGCAATTAGTTACACCTAGGAAAGCCACTCAGATCATCTAGTATATTAATAACGTACAATTCTTTACAAGAATGTTAATATAAATTCATTACACGAACAGCAGCGCACTCATTAATAAACGTATTGTTTTAGTCACGGAACTAATAGTTGTATGAATTTACCGTGTTCGTGTATTATTTTGCACGCTTCATGACGGAATACGGTCGTTTACGATGAAATATGATGAATAACATAATATACACACGAAATGACTTCTGTTCATATGAGGATAAGCAGAAATTAAGAAGTTTATTTTTCGCTCAATCTACATTCATACATCTAGTCATGAATAACAACGCGTAATATCTTTTATATCTCGAAGAAGTAGTGTCAACCATTAAAATTTAAATAAACTCCTGTAGACTAAGAAATAAAATCCAAGGGAAAGCCAAGCTACTCTTTTTTTTTTCTCAAACAATAATATACGGAGCTATGCCTCGAAAGGAAAAGTCGATCGTGACATTCGGTCTGAAAAACGACTGAATCTAGTATTGAAAGTACAGACGATATCTATGATGGAAAGTATCTTGAAAAATCTTCTTTAATATTATATGTTATTATAGTAGGTACCTACTAACTTTTACCCACGACTTTTGTATGCGTGGTTTGTGACTTAGGACAGAATTATTATACAATCATTAATCCCTAATTTTTTCCCTTTGGGGGTAGAATTGATCAACATTATTTCATAACGGATGCCTACGTCATAACAACTACCTGCATGCCAAATTTTAATCCCGATTTGTACAGTGGTTTGGGCTGTGCGTTGATAGATCACTATGTCAGTCAGTCAGTAACCTTTGAGTTTTATATATTTAGATTTCTACAATACAATGATATTATAATACCCTGGCCGCCTTCAATGTCCATTCATCGTGCACAAAGCATGATTTGCTGGGAGAGATTCACTCAGAAACAGGAAATTATGTCCGAATAGCTTTCTTCGGGCAGTTCGCGCTTTGTGAAGAAGGTCTAGACGTCATTGGGCATTTATTATTTTGAATACTATGTTTTTTTTTCGGAGAATCGAATCATTTTGTTGTTTGATTGGTAAAAGTAAATACAATTTGCTTTATTTGATGGCGTTTCTTAACGTGCAAACTGATTTGAGATCGTCTATACCTCCAATTTATGTCTATTTTAAATTATAGGAAAATGTTATACTTAAATGAAAATCTGCATAATGTACGATTTTGTTGTTTATATAAACCCTAACAATATCCGGGCAATCATTGACTTACAAAATAATCCCCTTCTACATAACCATTTTATTTAGACACAGAAATAAGAAACAATAAATGTACACGAAACTATGAAAATCTTCAAACTATCTAACAAATATCTATCATAAGCTACGAGTTAACATATTCCGTTCTCCGCCGTGTAACTCACTGAAACTTCGTACTACAAACTTACATGGTAACTTTGTAACCGTATTTTCTCTTATAATGTAGGTAGGTAGGTAGGCAAGAATGTATAAGACCTTGAAATTGAAGGAGCTAGAATTGATCTACATTATTTAAAGCTTACTTTGATTTGGTAGACTAAGTAAAAAAAGGTCAATGTTATACATATTTGACTAATTAGCGTAATGGAAAACTTACACAACAAGTAGAAGTTAGAAGAAAAGTCGTCCTAGATTCGGAAAGAAACCGTTTTAGGATTCCACACATTTTATTTAAATTAGAAAATCAAATCAATCGCTGGCTGTATATTGTAAGGGCTAAAAAACAAATCAACAACTACCTCTAAAAAGCAGTCGTGAGGCAAACTTTACACCCATACTTTCACATTAATTCAAAACACATTACTTAACTACTATACTACCACTTAATACTGTAGTTTTAAGTTTTTTTAACTGTTAATGTAAGGCGGTAATAAAGAAATAAATAAACTACAATGTTGAATTTGCTTACAGAAAGAAACTAAAGATATATTTTTATCTCCTAGCGACCTATCTGTATTCTTTCCTGGACTTACAATTGTAAATGACACAAAATTTTATTCGCAATATCTAATATTCAACTCCGAAATTGAGCAGAAAATGTCTTAATTACTTTAATTATTCTGTGAAGGTAACAGTGAATAATTCCTTTGATGCTCCATACAAAATTCATTATTTCAATAACAAACTTTGGTGTAACGTTAATCCAAAGTAAATTTTAACACCAAATATTGGCAACAGCTCTATAACTTTTGACCAGAAATTCTCATCTAAATACCGACTTCGTAATTCTATTTTCGACAGTTACAATTATATCAAAGGCCTTTGAAATTGTATGGTTTCATTAACAAGGTTTTTACAAGTTAAGAGCGAAAAGCGATTTTGCGAAAACGTTTTTTTTTTCAACTTTTTGTCTGTCTTTTTTTTTATAATATTTATTTGCTCAGTTTCTTGGCCATGTGGATATTTGTGTAGTTTTTGGTTAGCTTATTGTTAAAGTAAGGTAAAGTAAACCTTAAGAAATAAGCTATTTTTCATTACTATAGATGGAGCCGATTTTGGATACCCTCCAAAATAAAAACATTGTTAAAATTATAATTCCAATACACGAAAGCTAATTAAAAAAGTAAAACACGCTAGTATACTTTGTAATACTTTGCATCATTAAATGAATTGGTTATAACAATTGAATGTAAGAAAAATGATAAACGCGAAAGAGCACTTACATTTGAGTGACTAGACGTCCCATGGGACGGAAACTTCTAAAAGAAGTTATGGAAAAATATTTCACGTGTGTATGTAAGACACGTGTAATGTATTTCTAAGTTCATGGATTAACTTGAAAAAAAGATTTCTAAAACTTTTATTTTTCCGAAGAATTTTTTACTAAGAATGCTGTTGCATTGATTAGACTTTCTGAAATGCAGGGTTTATAGTGCTTTAACACTAAACGAATAGAAAATATATTCAAAATATCAACCAGGACCCATGATTTACCTTGCCTTACAAAGCACTGAGGAACTCGGTATGTATAATATGGTCACCCATCCATACACCAACCTCGACAAGTGTAGCTTAACCTCAGAGATCGATTCACGCAGCTGTTGTTACTCTAGCCAGAGCTCCTATATTTATAGACTATGAAACTGCCCCTTAGCAACAGTAAAAGTACCCATCTCATTCATTTCTTGCTCGCCACCATTAGCATTATAGTCACCCTTTTTTCTATGCCGCCCACAATTTCCCTGATCGAAAACCTACAATTACAAAAGGAAAGTAATAAACGCTTTCTCTTATACGTTAGACGGTAACTCAATACTACGCTGTATTGGCTGTGAAAGTAGGCAACTAGTTCACTGTGTGAAGATATACGTATCATTTAAGGGGATGTGCTTTGTATGAGATAGAGTTTTGTTTGTTTGTAATAGGGTTGAATTTTGATAATATATGTAGGTGTTTTTGCGATTTTATTATTTGATTAAGTGGGCTTGGGTTGTGTTATAATAATAGTTTCTTTTTTGGGAATCTTGTGTAGTGATAGAGGTATTTTTTTTTTTTTTTTTTTTTAAATATTAAATAAATATTAATGGACAACTCACACACGGTCATTTGATTCCAAACTAAGCAGAGCTTGTACTATGGTAACCAAATAACTGATAAACATACTTATATACTTCTAAATACATACTTATATAGATACATTAACATCCAGGCTCAGAACAAATACTCGTGCTCATCACACAAAGATTTGTCCCGGGTGGGATTCGAACCCACCACACGCGGCGCCACGGTTGTTGCGGCGAGGTGACCGCTTAAACCACTGCGCCAAACGTGCAGTTAATATACTTATTTATATATTTAAAAAGTAACAAAACCAAAACAAAAACTGATTAAATAAATCTAATTTACTTAAATCAAATATCGAATTATAGTTTTGCCAAAACTTACAACAATACGAGTATTATGAAGGATACGCTCATGTTGCATATATTAAATCATGATATATATTTAACTTCTAAGTTCATCTTGACTGTCTCTGTCATTGTAGCCAAAGTAGTGGCAACGATTGCTATCACTATTTGCGGGTTTCGGGAAATCTCACTCGGAAAAAATCCCCTTGTCTATTTCGACTCGAAAATAAATCTTAATTACAATCAATTCTTTCGGGACTGATTTAACGACATAAATAATTGTGATGTATGTCGTAAAAGATCCCATAACCTAGATTTGAAAGTTAGTTCCTGTCTTTCACAAATAAATAGGGAAGGAATCAGAAAGCAGGAAATACAAATCATATTATTATACTAGGTTAAGATCTGGAAATAACTCAAGCCATTGTGGCGGTTTAAGCTAAATTTACACTCAATTATTAATAACTCAGCCTCTGCCTTGAGCCGACTGCCTCCGTCTGTTACAGTTTTAGTTTTATTACTCAAGAAATGAACTTAGCACCAAGATTGCAAGTTTTGTAAAAATAGTACACTTAATGGACCGACGAAGTTTTTAATTTGTTGGAAAATTAATTCTGGTTTGCACTTTTTATACACTAGCGGTCCGCCATGGGTTCGCCCGGTTTTAACAGCTATTTTACACAAAAAACCTTTACATTTTACTACAATTTTATTTCACTCATAAACCTTCGTCTAGAATCACCTTATCTACAAACAAAATCCACATCAAAATCCGTTACGTAGTTTTAAACATCTAAGCATACATACATACAGACATAGGGACGGACGTGGGAAGCCGCTTTTCAAGTTCGCAAAAACATACTTGGCACAAAAAAAGCAAAATTACAAAAGTCTAACGCTACTAACTTATTTTATATTTTAATTCATCCAAATTCAGATTTCAGACACCCGAAATTAAGAGGTTTGGACGTCTACCAAAAGACGATTTCTGGGTCATAATCTAGTTTTCGCAATCAAGCAACCATTTCAAGGCCTTAAACCTCAAAAAGGGAAACCTAATTCTTAATTTTGTGAACCAAAATCCCTTTACAAAAAGGCTCAAAAACATCTAAATTAAGAAAAGTAAAATTATACAAAGTGGAGGGCCGAAGCATTTAATCAGAGAACTTAAAATAAAGGGACCAATAAAAAGCAGACAGTGGTTATAATTTCATTCCCTTAGGTTGTCTTTCCTCTTAGACTTGTTACACGCATATTCGGTTCGGCATTAGTCGGCATAGCCGGGCGGTAAAACCGAATAAGTGTAGAAAAATCCAGATCGGTAAAAGGTGGTGAGTCGAGTCGGTTTTGTTTTTCGGAAAATATTGCTGAACGTAACGTACCAAACTGAATAGGTATGTGTGTAGCAAACCATGCACTGTATCGGTTGTTTACATTTTTCATGCACCATAGTATGCGTATTGCATGTGTCCCATAGAACATCGTGTTCATACAAACGCTCGACCCACATTAGCGTAGGAAAAAATCAAGCCTAACTCATAATTTCCTCTTAAAATGTAACAAGAATTGTGTCCAGACACTCCCATTTCATGCTATTGTATATTTGAGATTGTAATGCTCATATTTTTGGGTTAAATGACCATCTTTTTGCCCATATGTTACGTTAAGAGTCGTTTTTGTCATAATTAGGGTCCATAAACCGTGTAAGAGATACATTTAAGGTAATTATCTTCATATGTCTGGGAATGTTAATTAATGTGGTATTTTTGTCCTTTGATTCCATTCAAAGTGTCAAAGACAGTAGTGTGGGGAGTAATTACACTAATTACGTTTCCTGTCGTAGAGGAGTTCTAGGAAACTTAGTATATACGTACATAACGTCCAGTCTGGTAACCAGGTTGATGTGTAGGCAAACATGATAAACAATATAAGTCCTATGCAATGGAGGTGAAACTATTGCCATATACCAGGCACCTTATCAAAATACGGACCACTACCGAGAATGTTTTAATCCGAAATAAAAAAGACTAATAGCTCTTAGGCTGCCTTCAGAAATTAGTCCTCGTATTGAAAGTATTATGAGAAGTATTTAAAAGAAAAATATTTTATAGAAATTACACGCGATTAAAGCCTGCTGGACAGTTGGTTTTCTTGTAGCCTACATCCTTCGCTGTCTTAATTAATTCTACGCCGTTCAGTACTTTTTCACTTTTCGACAACAAAGAAACACAAAAAACAATTACATTTACACTTATGCAAAAATAAAATACCAACTTGTAATGCTTAATTAAAACAATATTCTGAGATGGAAATTCTTCGCTTTAATATCACAAAAAGCTCTCAGATAAGTCATTGTATCATCCATTCATCCACAGATCACTTGTTAATTGCAATAAAACATACACAATACGCACTCAAGTGTACGGAAGCGGAATCCGAAAGCATTGTTACTCATTCAATTATGAAGTCGCGTGTTGATTAGTACAGGTTTTCTATTCGAGAATTTGTATTATCATAATAGATAGCCAGTGTGAGTTATTACACGAAATTGTATTTTTATTCGGTAGAAATAAATACTGTAATGCGTTTTTATACACATGGCTGGTCGAGTATTTGATTTTAATTAGTTGTTCTTGATAAATTTTTCTTTTAGAACGCTCGAATTGCTGATCAATCGTATTAATATTATAAATGCGAAAGTCTGGATGTTTGTATGCATGCTTTTATCTTAATCACGCCAGCTACTAAACGGATTTTGATGAAATTTAGAACATTGTTTATTGGATAGATTATTGCATAGAATACTTCTGTTCTTAAAAAAGATTAGCAAAAGCAAATTTAATTATAGTCGCAGGTAAAAACTATATTTGCTTAAAACATCTTGATACCTAGCACGATAACTGTGATGGGATTAGCGCGTTAAGGGTATTTTAAATGGGAAATTCAAGAGAATTTTAAGGGCAACCTCTTAATGAGAAAGCAATGCAATAGCATTGGTTGGAGTGGAATTAAATTGTGCTACGATAAAACGCATTTTAATGAATTATGAAGCAAAAAGGAATAATAGAGATTTTCTCAGTAACATGTTAATGAAGAGTTTTCTTCATAAACTATTTGATAAATAAAGTCGATGGTACAAAACTCGGTCAGATATAAAAATGTCTGAAGTTTTCTATAGTTTAATAAAGTGTAAATAATGTGTATTGAATGTTTAATGAACTGTGAATATGACCGTTTTGTAGAACAATGTACGTTAAACTGATGATACGCAACGGCGGAATGTTTATTGATGGAATTATATGAAGCCATTTTCTTAGGGTTTTAGGCTCTACTGTACCTATGTGAAAGGGGCGGTTTTTTAATATGATTGAAAATGAATATAAAATACCAAAGTTAAACGCAGAAATGGTAGCCTATAAAAATCACGTGTGTAATTCGAATAAATGCCAAAATTATTTTTTCCGAACTTACATTAATTTACTCTCTTATCAAAATTCCTTGTGTGATAATTTTAACAGGAGTTTAGGTAAAGGACTGGTTTTATTATTATTTTTAAGCTGCGCTAGTAGAGATATATACTTCTATTATTCAATGTTTTTGCAAATATCTGAAAATTTACAGTTATTTATTTAAACTTCACACTTTAACCACAAGAGAAACATTTTCCGGAAATACCCGGACAGTTTCCACATAACCTTTTACATTTATATTCGAAACGAAAAGGCAGAATTCATCCTTTTCCATCCTTATAAATATTGACAGCAAATATTTTACCCTTTACGAGATAGATTGATATATATATTTCTGTTTACGACGTGTACACTATTTATCACTATAGTATGAGGAAAATACCGATGAAGGGAATAAGACAGCGAAAACCTTTTACAATGTTTCTTGCTAGAATGATTTTGATATTGCCAATGTTCGCTAGATCTATTGTAGTATATTATTAGAAAAAAAACTATATAAGGAAGACATAGAAATTTTGTAAGGATTGTACTAAGTGACGTTCTTTGGTCTCTGCCTATTATACCTACGGTAAAAAGGCGTGATATTTTGTATGTTAAAACTGTACAACTGGGCTGAAGTAAATTAAGATGCTCTATTCGAGTTCTATTCTATATATTTTCTTATTTAATATACAATAGACACCATTTATGAATTAAATTAAGTTAGCGATTTTATCTAAGGATATTTAATACAATTACAAAATGGTAGTTTTTTAGGTAACCAAAAAAGCTCCGTCTACAGAAAAATACCTGCAAAGAGAAGAAACGTACAAATTGATTATTATAAATAAACATATAAACATATCAGTTCTAACACAATTCTTTCATCTTTCCAGAAACCAGAAGAAACGCTAAAGCGTGGACTAACGAACAAATGCGTGGCGAGAGAGACCTCGTCATGCATCGCCATCGAGCTGGTCGGCTACGTCGACAGGATGCTCAGGACAGCGTCCTTCCAGCTCGGCGAAGATGTCATGATTGTTGATGAAAGGTAAGAAAGATTACGACTTATTTTAATATGCTATTGATGAATAAGTTAGCGTATCTACAGAGTTGAAGCTTGAAAGTCTGACAACCAGTCTTACCGAAGGGCATCGTGGTATAACCCAGGTAACTGGATTGTGTAGGTCAGATAGACAGTCGGTCCATGTAAAACACTGGTATAATGAATGTCGCCGGATGCAGCTAACTGCATCCGTTGAGACTGGAAGCCGGCTCCAACATAGTTTGGAAGAAAGGCTAAGCTGATAAATATACAGTTGAATTCTGTCTGAATTGAAATAGTACCGAGTGAAGGATAAATTACAGCATTTGAACTACCTAGTACAACTATCGTCTTTGTATTATATTGTTATTGACATTTAAAGTTGCTTGTCAAAAATTTTTTCATTCAAAATACACTAGAAAGGCGTTGGTGTGATTCCCTATAAGATCTATATTGATAATTCTATCGTATGGAAATCGTGCTAGTGAAAGGAAAACGATCCTCTGATCGCAAAACTATGATGTTCAGTAGATTTTTTTTTCTTAACAATAAATAGGCACGAATTTGTTAAATATCTTTATAGGTACGACATACATTAATGCATTTTCGTTACAGGATATAAATCAATTTTCAGTTCCTAAAGCATACATACATTTTGTAGTTATTCAATCGCAATAGTCTAATTACTAGCGATACGATACAATTACAAACTTAAGTAATGTTCTAATTCACTAACGATACCCCTCGCGTACAATTACAAACACAATATAATCCCCAATTATCTTACCTCGCGCACTAAGCGATCCATTACACGTGCAACCAAATATATCAATCAAGACTGCACTATCTGGAGTATGACAAATTGTACCAATGTTCAGCCGCACACGATTTGTCACTGTTCAATCTGAACTTGATGAACAGTGTTCTAGAATGTTCTAGGCTTGTTTTAGGTACTATATTGTGTTTAATTGACGAGGTATGAAGCTGTAACTGGCCTAGTATCAATTTGGTGAATGATGAGCTACTACTCTATGTGAAATATTTACCTAAAAAGTTACTTAAAACGGAATAAAACTTATTATGCGAGAGAAACTATTACCTAGTATTAATGTAAGTTGACATAAAATTTTATTCTCGTATATTTAACAGCTGTGATTTACTAGTTGATAATGTTGACTAAGTATTCTATTTTGTAATTTAAAGGATTATATTAATAGCAACCAACATCTTTAAGATCCCTAGAAACTTTGGATTATTTGTTAAATTATTGAATAATTAACTTCACTTAGTTTGCCCAATGAATACTGTAAACGTATTTTAATAATAAATACATGATAAACGTATTCTGTCCTCACAAGCTATAATAGATTAAACAAGCAAAATTACTTGTAACCAACTAAAATCATTTAAAAAGGAACAAAACCAAGAAAAGTCATTAACAATGTAACTAAAAGTTACAACGTCAAAACTCCTAATTAAAAACCTTTCAGGAAAAGTTTATGAAACTTTCTGACCGTCGGAAGGGTTTACAAAATTTCAGTTAAAAAGGTTTCCTTCATTAATGACGGAATAAATTAACGTATGTAGTTTAAAAACCTTTATGATATTACTGTGGGACCTTTTTAATCGCTTTCGATTACTTGTTACGATGTTTAATGCCTCAAGTGATTATTTTTAAAAGGCTTTTAAAGCGGAATTACGTTTCCAATTTTCATGTAAATGATCTGGCGTTAAACGTTTTTAAAGTTATCGTACTTTTTTAACAAAAAAGTACCGTAGTTATTACACAGTGACTTAAAACACTAAGGCAAAGTAGTTCTTCGTACACCTTTTCTTGTTTTTCCATCAAAGATAGTCAATATCAAGACAACATAGCTTGAGAATAAAATATAACTTCTTCCCTGGATAGAGCAGAAACTCAGGACCCCACAGCCAAATTGTTTTATATAAAGCAAAAGACTATAAGTACTATACTATAACACAAATTCCTTTTACCATTTTCAGCCAAGGCGCCGCAGCGGACATCCCGATGAAATCAGAAACCTTGGCCAGAGCCGGCACAGCCCTCGAAGACCAAGCCCAGCAGCTGATCATTGACAAACTGTGGCACTTCGCCAGCTCCAGGTCTTTGAGGTACAGGCTGCTGAAGGACGCCGACCTGGTCATCTCTGGCAAACAGGAGAAGGATGGAAGCCTTGGCGTTGGTGAGTGTATTATATTTACATATCTTGTACTAGGAGACCCGGGCAACTTCGCTTGCGTCATATAAGAGGGTCATATTTTTTCCTTTTTTGTAATATTTTTACTGGTACTTTGCTCCTAAAGTTCGTAGCGTGTTGTTATGCAGCCTACCTATATATTATAGATAGTCTATATATTATATAGACTATCCAATAGTAAAAAGAAAGTTTAAAGTTTTCTATTTGTATAATATAAGTAAGTATATAATAAAATAATTTTTCAATTC
The DNA here is from genome assembly GCF_050436995.1 of Anticarsia gemmatalis. Classification (NCBI taxonomy): domain Eukaryota; kingdom Metazoa; phylum Arthropoda; class Insecta; order Lepidoptera; family Erebidae; genus Anticarsia; species Anticarsia gemmatalis. The sequence continues at coordinate 7,341,958 of NC_134768.1, read as the reverse complement.
GCACCAGTAGTTCCGGAGAATAGCGCGTTCAAACAAACTCTACAATTTATTATATTATGTTAGTATAGAGTACCTATAGATTTTATTTAAATTACACTGTCTTCGAGGAATTATAACATCGTGATATTTTTTATGAAATAAATTCCACCTACACTAGTCGCGATGGTAAAAAAAAAGATGTTAGATCCACCAGAAAACTGTAGTCTAATTAAATGTACTGAAGTAGCCGTACAAAAACAACTAGTATTACAGTTTGAAGGTTTTCTAAATCCAGCTACAGTTCTAAAAGGTTAATAAAATCTGCACTAAAAATAAATAAAGCAGAAGTAGAATCAGTGACAAAGTTTCTAAGTGCCAAATGCAGCTTTGTTTAAAACTCTAGTACAATCCGTGGGACTTTCAGTGGCTCTTAGCTACAATTCTTTAAAACTACTTTAACTTGAAAAAGTTCGCTTTACTTCTTGCCTTGATAGAGACTGGGGACTTTAGGTTTTTGTTAGTCGTGACATTTATAGAAATGTATTGAATAGACTGATAGTTTGGCTAAGTAAATTCGGTGGTACACTTTGTTGCCATGTAAAAGGTAACGTTCTAGTTTGGTTTGGTAGCAGGTAACAGCGTTATTCTTGAACTTTAATTTTGTTACTTTCATTCGGATTCAGCTTAATTGACCATGTACAAAACTTACCATTTGCACATAAATTTATGACAGTTCTCAATCTTACCTTCACGCATAGTGTTTTAAGTAAAATAACACCATTAACTACAATCATTGGATATATTTTTTTAACACAGCGGAACAAAATGCTGTTTTTATTTTAAAGTGATTTATAAATAGTATTATTACCTACTATGTTTATTTAAAACAGATTCACTATCATATTACAGAAAAAAAATTGCCATCTTTGACTATTTCGTCTAGTATTACTTTCCAAAAGTACACATTATCGAATACATTCCCAAAAACATTGTCCATTGGCAAACACAGTGGTCGATTATACCTCCCAGAGGATTCATTAGTGAGGTGAATTTGCGGTATAATTAGATCAGCGTAATCTCGCCTGGAGGTTACATTACTTGTTCGATGTTGGGGAGAAGTCCATGTGGGTGTTGTATGAATACTGTGGAGGATATTCTAGCGCAAAATGTTCTTTAAAATATTCTTGGCTAATAAAATTCTATCGTAGGAAGATAGTAAGTTATTTTTTGTGTAGGCAAAAATATCAATTTAAAATTTCATTGATTAAAATTGTTTTATTAGTAAAGTATTGAATGACGTTACAATCTTATTTATTGGTAATAATATCTCACAAATAATACTTGCTTTAAGAATAGTATCAAAAAAGTAAAGCGTGCTCCGCAGCAATAAACGAAGAAATTAAATTCTGCAAAATAATAAAGATGTTAACCTACTTTTAAAGCTTGTTCCAATTCCAGGTAATAAGTACGAAGAAAATAAATCTCCTTAATGAGATTTTACAGCTAAATACATAATGATCTCATAGAAATTTGTAAAACATATTTATAAAAAAGTAAAAAAACGCCTGACAAAAAATTGTTAGCAAATTGTGTACGAGCATCAATAAATTGCCGCAATAAAAGTGTCAGGCGTTCAGAACACTAAACAATTAATTTGCGTCGATATAAAATAATGATTGTTTATTTGATATGATTAATGAGAAACATGGTTAATGGGCCATATAACTAATAGAGCTTCCATTTGTTTTATAGCTCTAATGATAGCTAATGTACTCAGTCCATTTATCCGTTAATGGCAGAGTTAATTATATAGAGCTACAACATTATTGGTTAGAGTACTTTAGGAATACTTTGTATAGATCTTTACTATCATCATAAATTAAGATAGTGAGTTTAGTACAGTGGCTATTGTGGCGGTTATGGCTCTACTGCTGAAAACAGTTCGCTGGTTCAATTCCTACGTGGAATATTTTTTTATATAAGTAGACAAAGGTCTAAAAAACATTCAATTGGAAAGTTGTTCCATGTCAGATTTCTTTTAATTTTGTCGCATTTTAAATCATTTGCTAAAGCATTTACTTTTGATAATAATATAATTATTACAAAGATCTTTTGTCAAAAAAAATTCACAAAATATTCCTGTTTATTAAATAGCTGTGTTATTTGAATAATACAAACATACAAAATGGATCAAATGGCTTTCCAAATACCAGTCCAATTTCGGATGCATAATCTGTACGAAAATATTTTAGATGCATACCGAATTCAATAAAGCTTAACATTACCAAACCAAATATAAATAAAAGAAAAGTAAAATATTTTTACAAACGCGATTTTGATTGAATCATTGATGGCATTGATCGGCTTTGAGTGCAAAAACGAATATTTTTGAACATAATGTAATATGAAACCTGACCTTTTAATTTTTAGTTTATTTTGACTGCTGTGGCAGTAAGTTGGTAGCGTATTGATGTATTCATCATTGTAGATTTAATGCATGTTCTGTATGAGCTTTAAAAAAATATGAAAGCAGTAAAATGTATATTCGATTGACTACATGACGCGTTAAAAGATTAACTAAACATTGAATGTGACATTTCGAGAGAAGGCCCTTAGCATGAAATCTACCTCTACATTGTTTGTATAAGCATTGAAATGAATAATAAATATAAGTTTTAAACAGTCAAATTCTAAAGTACAATAACAATACAATCTTTTAACGACCTTATTGTATACTGTTCCAAAACTATTTCAATAAAATTACGTACGTCTTATTTAATTTACTTTTTTCTGCATTCCAGGTGTAGCACTGAAGCCACCCAAAGTATTTGAGAGTGGCAGAGCCCGCCAGAAGAACATTGGGCCCGTTCTAGCCCTGGCCGCGTTGAAATTCGGTCTTTTCGGAGCCCTCACTTTCAAGGTCCTCGCCCTCATGGTCGGGAAGGCCCTCCTGATCTCCAAGATCGCCCTACTGTTGTCCACCATCATCGGATTGAAGAAATTATTCTCTTCTCAGGTGACCGACTAAAGCATGCATTAAATGATATTGAATGCTCTTGGTTTTTTTTCTTTTCTATGACTTGCATGACTTGAAGACTTGTATTGACTTGAAACCGCATTCAGAAACGTATTTAGGTTCTTCATTTGTCTCATTGAGCTGTTCATGATTAAATATGTTTAATTTTTGACTGATTACAATGAGCTAGTGGCTCTAACTAGTGTCACCTTGCGCCGAAACGTCAAGAAAACCTTGATAAAATACATGATCGGCTAATTTAATTTTATATGAAATCCTTATTAATGACGTAGTTACTGTAGTTTGTCGTCTACTATAAAGACAGTACGTGCCTTAAATACGAGTGACGGTTCTGAATGCGGCTTGAGTTGAGGAGTACGGAGTGCAATGAGGAAGTTACTCCGCAATATCGCATGGCAAGTTTAACTGAATGCAAAACTTCTTCCTTCATTGTTCTACTTCCTGTTGTTCACTGCACTTGCATGATAGCTTGAAGAACACAATGCATGGTCTACTCTAGAAAGACAAACATTTGACAGGAGAAACATTCTTCAATATAACACTAAAAAGTCAGTTTTTTGCTACTGTCAGTTACTTTGAGTGACAATTATTGGTCTGACTTTTAACGTGCCTTCAAACCATGAAGACGCTCAGCTCAAAAAGAACCTACTTTTTGAGGGAATCCGAAGGAGGCTGCCTTATCAACTGATCTTTTACTGATTGAAATACTCAGCGGCCACCCACCAAAGAAGCAGCCGCATCAAAAGTTGCTTACCTCACGGATCCTTTTGAGCGCAATTGTGGTCATCTGTTTGTGAGCCGGTGACTGCAACTTTCTATGAATTCCTTAACTCAAGTAGAGTCTAGTCAGTTTTGGGATGGGTTATGTTTCTGATCTATGAATTAGGTGCGAATAAGTCACTGTCTACAGGTGGTTGTCGAACCTACGGTCCACAATTGGAATTGGCATACCTTCGAACACGATACACACACACCACAATACTGAACAAAGAACACAGTAAGTAAAAACACGAACACTACACATTTGATCTACGTAAGTACAAGATTTTTTCTTCAGGTAGTTAGTCAATTTTGTGTAAATTACGAAATATATTTGTAAGAGAATTAGATTTAAAATTTGTGATAAATTGTTTATTATCTAAATGTACATACACTTAAGTTTTTATTTTTGAACGGTTTTATGATTCTAATATTGTACAAGAGATAGGTTTCAGTTTAATAAACTATAGGACTTGGTACTTCACTAAAAAACATTATTCACGCAAAACAAAAATCCTACTCTACTGCTTGAACATTCAAAAAAAGTTTCTTGTAGTCAACAGTCAAGATGCATTCCCATAGGCTTCGTAAACTAAGGACTAATCCATCTCATTCAAGTTAACATTTCATATATTATATTATTAATGAGTTGTATATTTTTCAAATATTAAGATTTCATTAAAACAACCTCATCTTATCTAATCAAATAAAGCTAACTAGGCAATTTTCGTGTTCAAGTGTAGTTTTAACAAGGTATTTGTATGCACGGCTGCAGTCTGGCACGAGATTGAACGTTGCATGCCAATTGATATTTTGCATGTCCAAATTGGGCTCCCAAAGTTTTGCATGAATATTCAAGAGTAGAATATTAGAATAGAAAATAGTTCGTTTGTCTTGAAACTTTGATATGACATTAGGGAACTTACCTGAAACTTAACAAAACTACTTTAAAGAACGTATTCAAGAAATTCGCTCAATGAGAATATTATTATCTATACACAGAAAAGTGATTTTAGCTTTTAACAATCGGTAGTTTAAGTAGCCCTATCGATTTTAATCGCGGTAATAGCTCCAGTATTGATAAATTATTCTGTTTTGATGCAATAGCGAGTAAGTTTACGGGATATAATAAGGTGGGTTTAAATTTAAAATATGATGAATTATAAATTTACGGAAGACTAAAACTAGATGTATGGTATTCCAAAAAAATGTTTATTAAACGTTTAGATATCTGCGACAAAAGTTTGGAGTGAATTTACCAGTTTTGGCGTAAAACGAGCTTCTAGTAAGCCGATAAATCGTGAAATAAATCTGCTTTATTCCATCGCTTGAACTAAACGCCGCGACTGTGAAAGTAATAAACATTCAAATTCAGTTTTAAAAGCAATTCGACAATTACTAGTCGATAAAGTTAAAGATTTTCAGATACGACGAAGTTTTATAGCCTAATTGCATTTTTAAAAGTACGACATCAATATTATTATAGGTAAGGATTTTTATTTATTTAGTCCTCCTTAAGTTACGTGAGGTCTTCACAACACGTGTTTTCTCAATAATGTATGATTTGGCCGAAATTGTTTAAATACACAATGTTTTCAATGCAGTTATAAAAATTCCGAAGTGACTTATTGATTACTGAAGTGTAACAAAAGATACATTTATTGTACATTATCAAAACAAATGTTGCCATTTCCTAGTTATCCTGCAAATGTTGGTAGAGGCTTAAAAAACATATAAAAAGTAAAATAACTATTATACAGCAGTTTAAAATCCATTAAGCTTAACTACAGCAAAAAATCCCTTTAAATCTTTTACATCGTCAAAAATGCGTTAGAAAGTCGTAAACATTGTGATACTATGTAATAGGAAGTGATAAAGATAGGGGTGTTTTACATTTTGATGTAATATGTTGTAATGCGGTATTGAAAGAAATTACCAGCCATTTTATTTAACTATTTTAAACTATCGCGACTTGTACACATGTGATTAAAACTGTCTATTACTTCGTTCTGTAATTAGGTCTTATACGCGTTTTATATTAAAAGTTTACGATACCCTATAGTTTTTTTTAAGATATTGCTAATATGTGATACTTTAGTTTCCAATTAAAATTAAAACGAATTGAGCTATAGAAGAATGATATTAAATTTATTTATATTAGTACTCACTTAATTCAACAAAATATTTGTTTTAATGAATATAATGCCTGAAGCATGCAATTGCATTAATGGGTGGTATTTTTGCATGCGTCCTAAAAATAATTTCATAACATAAGTCTCTACTCACTGACTTACTTCAATGATATTATCACAGTTTGTTCAAGGTATGAACCAAATAAATATAAAAAATATTCTCGACACATAATTTCACAAATCGAATATCTGATTTTGAATAAATTAAAACGAACACACATAATATTATAAACGTAAAACATTTAAAGCCTAATGAAATTAGTTCAGAACAAAACTTGCTGGCGATCATTTCGTTAGATTTGGAGAAAAACTTTTTTCATTAAATAAAAAGTAATTATTTTCAGTGGTTCGATCTACATGACGACAGTCTATCTGATTTGGAGCAAGTTAAAGATATAATAGATAAATATAATGATATTTCAAGCGCCCCAATACCGTCCTGTTGCGAAAGCGACCATAATTTGTACAATCCTATTACGTAATGCCATTTATGTTAGAGGATTTCACGAATTTAAGTAACGAATTCAGTTTAAAGTGTACGTAGAACATAAATATAATAATCAGGGATTTAAATATTTAACGTTTTATAACAAATGCACCCACAAATTTATCAAAAATAGGAATAATCTAAATCGAAAAGATAAATTGTAACTATAATGCAATAAAAAATCTAATTGAAAATATATATAATATGGAGGCTATTTCTCGTATATCAAACAGTCATATACATAACACAAGTGTTTTACTTAAAAGTAGGGAGAGGTGTATGAAGTATAGATACTGTAAAGTAGTCCAAAAGGAGTGTAATGTGTTTAGTTCATAATATAATCATCATTACAATATATACCACTTAGAAACCTTATATGGTGTTTTTATCGCCGCGTCGATCACATAAGTCAAATTTTCTTTGATACTCTTTAAAAGCAGAAATATACAATTAATGGTCAAAAATGACCTCAAAATATTATATAGCTCTCGTAGGTACTATTGTTATTTCTCAGATTAAAAACATTACGATTCCCAGTCAGGCGTGTCCTCCAAAATTAATCTTCAAACCAAACCACATTTGTATGCGAACACCTTTTAAGTCTTCCTGGAATTAAAAATTACGTAGCGAAACGTGACCGACCGTAAATGATAAAATAATTTTAGCATTTCAAAAATATTAAAACGTAGCTTAATCACTTTTTTGTTAGAAAACAGTTTGTTTTGAAACGGGATTAAGTGCTTTCTCGTTGATATGTTTATCACTAGAGTCAAATATAATTAAACTCGCCTTAATTTTTCGTAAATTTTGTAGTGAAGGTCTAATAAAATAATTATGTTTTGTTGGTAGTTATATATTCGATATTAATTTGTAATTTTCTATTAGATGTTAAATGAAGTTCCGTAGGTTTATCTAACCTTTTGAAGCCGTAGGGGCTTGTCACAACATGTTACTGGAACAATTCACAAATCTAATGAGCAAAACTTTTAACTTACGGTTTAATAACTGTCATTATTTATGTAATTTATAGTTCTGAAACTATACACTAGATGTCACTGGTTTCTTTGACGCATGAAATGCCGACGTAATTAGTTTTAATTTAGTAGAAATTTCTTTAGGTATTTATTTTTAATCTGATATCATGTTTAATATGGTCTCATTTTTATTCGTATATGAAAAGTTTGAATCACTATTTTTTCTCAATTATTCTGTCAGCAATAATTGCATTTTTATCCGAAAAGCTAGACACCTGCGCTAAATTTGCATACAGCATCGGTTCGAAACGACCGCTTCCATCTTTTTTCACTTTACTTCGGCTATCGACCTCACGTTCAAGAAAACAGATTTTCATTAAGTCCCAATAAATAATCTTCTAAAAATATAGTTAGTAGTCACGTCGCGAGTTTAAAATGCGTTCGACGACTCCATAATATTGTAAAGTCTAGCTGAAGCAACGATTTCAATTTGAATATTTTCTTTATTTTCTCGCTTTTGAGGGGAATGCAAACTGACATGTTTAATATTTGAATTTTTATGAATAAAATTGCTTGCGTGGGTTTGAGTTGTAGTACTGTGTACCTACAGGAAAATGGAATGGTTGATTGGATCAGGAATTTCTTTCTGCAAAATTTTGTTTTGATGAGGGTTTTTTTTTAAGATTACTTGTTAATACTATAATAAAATTTATAACATATTACAAAAACATATAAGATAAATTATATTACGCAAGAAAGCAATTTAGTTTTTCTAAAGGTTTGAGCCAGCATTTTATAATTTTTTCATCAATAATGACTACCATTGAAACCTAGATTATTAGAACTAATCTGCAGTTTCCGTATTATTTACATTTCTTTTGTTGTGTCCATCTTAAGAGTATGCCAAAATAGATTCTGTTACCAATATTCAAAGTTTTGAAATGTATTGACAAAGATATGACTTTGCATAAATTATTTCCATAATCTTTAAAAGACAACTCTCGCACTAAGAATTGCTCTTGTGTCGCGGGGACATTTACAAACATACAAACAACGGTCACAAAGTACAACCAGACCCGAAACAACATTGTAGATCGTACAAATAATTGTTCCGTGTGGGAATCGAACCCACGGACTCGCGACGTAATGGTATCGGCTTGGAGAACAAAGCCCCTGCGCCAGTCAAAGCTCTAAAATATCTGTATTTACCTTAGACAAGAACAGAAAATGGTAAATGCAAGTATGTTTAACAAAATGTACACCCATTTCCATTTTTGTTGAACAAGATTCTGTAAGTCAGGATTTGTATGCAAACGTATGCAATACATGTATGTTAAGTTACCGAAGCTCTAAACGTGGGTTACCAGATATTGGTTTTACGAAGTACAGGTGTGGAGATAAGCACTTTCAATGTTTTGATGCATGAATATATTTGCGAAGAAAACAAAGTTTTGTAAAATAAACAAAAACTGTTTACTAATTCACTGCTAAGCAAAGGTGTTCTGAAATAGGAGAGGTTAAGCCAAAATTCTACAGCGCTGGTAAAGTATAGATGAATACTTTGCATTCCTTTCAGCATTATTTTAAAGAATTTTAAGACGTGCAAAGTTTCATTAAAGCTTCTCATTTTACGTATGATTATGACGTACGTAATATAATTGATATTAATACATATATAACTATAGATATAACTTCAATAGTCATTATATTTTATTCATTTAATATGTTAGTCATTTAGAGTCATTGTCATGAATCCAAATCTTTCATTTTATCACCACATCGAATAAATCCAGCTCAACTTTAAGATTTTCAAGATTTCTCTGCAGTATAAAAACCTATGATTATCACATCATTATACTAACACTTATCTTCGAAAACCTGGTCTTCAAGCTATTATTTTTTCTCTTCACAAATCCATTGATATATTAGGATAAGTGGTCCTCATATTGATGGCTATCCATCCATAAAGCTAGAATCATTACTCATCAGACCACCCGTCAGAGATCGTTAATCCACCTATCTTTAGTCGAGACATGGAGTCGATATAAACCTTTGGATATAAACAGATATTGTAGGTTATTTTCGAACTATTGAGATTGATTTATTAGTAAAGGTTGTAAAGGATTTGATCGATTAAATGGGAAGACTATTTGTCTAACTAACAATTTTACATATGGTAAGGGGGCTAACTGGATAAAGAGGTATATCTCAAAAGATGAGATGTTTGACTATTATAAATAAATCTTTAGTGATAAGCAGATGCAGTAATTATTTATTTAATAGAGGATTGGTTTCAGATGCTTAATGAAAGAAAAAAAGTAAACGTAACATGTTTTAGAGGAAATCAAAAGATAATGATATTAATTTACTAATAATATAGTCTCCCCCCTCGTTTGGGAAGAGACCCTTGCCCAGCAGTGGGGCAGTAAACGGTTAAAACAAAAAGAAAAAACAATAGATATAGATAGCCAAACTGATTGAGTCAAGACCAATGTCTGCACCTATACTCTGAAGTACCAGAACAGTCCAAGATCAGAACAATCTAAAATATCCAGTCGTTTAGTTTATATAAAAAGAACTACAGAAATCAAGCTCAATATAAATCAGGTCAACTTTCATCCTCTGGGTCATTACCTGACAAAGTTAAGGTTACTTCAAAAGCCTTAAGTTCAAACTTCTTTCGCAATCAGAGTTTCCGATAAAATATTTACAAATTGGGAATCGAACTGCGGTAGTATATTTCAGGTCAATATCCCGCGGGGCTTCATGCATAAATTAAATAAAGAGCTCAATACAAAAATAAAAAGGTACAGAAAGGTGAACTGATCAATATGTAAAATTATTGAGGAAACAATTTTGAATGTACTTTTTCTGCAGAAAATAGCAATACAACCTACAAGGAAATAACATACGAAGCAAAAATCATGAGTGAGTTTGAAATTTTAAAATCAATAGAAGAAAAGCGAATTAAGAGTAAAATGATAATGTTTGCGCATTTTTACATAGCTTCGGAGTTTTATATGACAATAAAATCTATGTAAGTAAAGACGGTGCATGCTAATTCTGCGGCTTATAGTTAGCGTCTATAGACCTATATAATAGATAAAGAATGAAACTCACTTAAAACATTCACCTGATAAGCTAACTACTTGATATCTAAGAAAACCAAGCCGTAATTGTAAGAATGAGTAACAAAAAAATTCCTCAGATATAAATAGTTGCATAGCAAAACACGTCAAGAAAAAGACTCCTTAATACTGATACTGGACACCTACCATTTATAAAAGCAACAGTTATAAGCTCTACTTTAAAATCTAATAGTCTAAAACGACAGAAACATTTATAATATTGAAAAATAACTTCCAACGTATTCTGAATACAAATCTGGTCTTCACCGCAAGATTGATGATATGAAATGCATTTCGATCAATGCTTGGAGAACCTGCAAAGAAATCTGAAACTTAAACATGTTGGTTTTAAAGGCGAAAATTGTATGAAATGGAATAAAGTGACCAATTCGGATAGAGTAGTCAGCCAAAAGCAACTGTCAAGTTGAAAGGATTTTCGTGGAAGCATGCCAATTCTATCAAGAAATCGCAGCAGTTTAGGCAATTTGAACATTCGGTTTGACAACTTTGACTCCGATTCAGTATAGAAATGCTGCTGAGTGATTAGTTTAGCTATTTGTCTAATGGACTATCAATTAATAATATTGGTTCTATAATTATTTATATAAATGACATAAAACATCATATTGAAGAATTACGTCATAATCATTTCTAAAAATTCTGCTAGAGATGATTTTGTTGCGTCATATGAATAAATTTGTAAAACGGAAAAGTTCATTGCTTTCTTGAAAACGAAAAAAGCAATCTTTATCCATAGCAGCAATATGCACTCAATAACACTTGGGTACTAGTGTGATGGATTCAAGGCCTAAACTCTCTCTCATGCCGAAAGGAGACTCGAACAAGACTGAAGGACTGTAAAGCGTTAAACATGATAGGTATAACTGATTTGTATGATTTTTAAATGCTTAATAATTTATGATTCCAACAACAAGCACTTCAATTCCATTCAAAAGTCATCAGAAAAATCAATCAAAACGGAATTTTCTAACATAATATTAGATACGGCTATTATCTGATACACAGAAGATCTATAGTTTCATACATTTGTACCCTCTTCCCCTCTTTCATAATGACCTCTAACTACTCCCATCTATCATGACGCACGTGACTGTGAAGGGAATGGAACGATTTCAAGAGTTTTTTAATAATACTCCCACATTTTCTGGTGTTTATATCCCGATTTGGCCGTAAGGCAAGTTTTAGCGGTCGTGACTTGGATGGGTAGGCAGTTATAAAGTGTTTATCTTTAACCCATGGATAAGAAGGCTAGGTGTTATGGCAATTAGGAATACCTACTTCATTATTGCTTTTTCTCTCTCGAAGTCTTTTATCATTATGTAATGGATATTACCCCTTTGTTAGGACAGGAATCATAATTCTATTCTAGTGTTTGTCTAAAAGGCGAACGGCAGGTTTATATGAAGAATTCGTACAGCTTATAAAATGTCATGTTTAGGTTTACTTTTTGTTTTAATTGGTAGCTAATATGATACACAAGCTTATTTTAAAATTCTTATATTTTTAAAAGTTGGGAGGTAAAAGTTATGTCCATTTTTAGAAGCCCCGATAGTTCGCTAAATTGCTCAGATGCTGTCAAAACCACAATTCAAAACAACAGCAAATTGGCGGATGCGTAGACGTCAGACGAAAAGTGACGTCTCATGAGATTTTCTTTTTCTTTAGTTGTCAACAAATATAAGCCATGGACCAAAAAATATTATTTAAATAAACAAATACTTTCTAATTAATCCGGACTTCTAAAAATAATACTCCCAAATAAAAATAAGTGACTTAGTCCCCTTAATAAGTGGTACAAATTCTGTAACGAAACAACACCAACTTTGAGCTGTACGAAATCTGCCGTTCTCCTTTCTGGAGTTTGGTATTCAAATTTTTAGTAATTCGATTATAATCTATTTTTATAGGAAATGTTCATAAAAGTATGATGATTTGCACGTTTATAGTATTAAGATAAAGTAGAAATTGTTGCAAAAACACATACAGTTGTAAGAATTATTATAGGTTACTTTACCGATTACCGTAACAAACACTAAAAACTCTGTAAATAAATTACACTGGACCACAATAAAATAACACAACGCTTTTGCACACGACTGTACAGTGTTCAGTAAAATAATATATTGCACAGAATAGTAATAAAAATGCAGACACGCACACACGTAAGGAGAATATTTCATTATTGCATGCACCTATTTTTCACTCTTTATTTTTGCAATAGCAAAATTGTACGCTTTGAAATTTCAATATATTTATATCAAATTTTATTTTATATTAAACAATTTAATATTATTGAATCACTGCTTTTTTCACGGAATTCTGAATATAATTATTTATTTTTGCTTTGAAATTAATTTTTTGCATGTTGTCATGTCGCGAAATGTGGGTACATTATAATTGACTACCCCTTTCGAGTGAACCTGACATGATAACGAATTACATTTTATTATTGTGTTCGATAGTCAAACGAATATTTCTTTTCTTTTCAGTCTTCCGATTCAAGACAATCGTTTGGAACTGAGTAATACGGTTGATTTTAGAGAATACTAACATTAAACATAAAGAAATTAAAGTACGAATACTTTTCAGGCATTGGTCAAAAAGGATTAAAGTCAATATGGTCGACAGTGAACGGAGATAACGGCGTAACTTACCTCAACCAAATAATCAATAATGATGCTTATTACACAATCTAAAGAATGCTAGGAGACTTGAAAATAAACTTCGTAAAAATATTGACACATGAATGTCAAATACAGTACACTCCTTTTGGCTACGCCATCGGATAAGTGTCGTTTACGATGAAAAGGTTCAAGAAACCTTAATTTGAAGTTTGTGAACATCTAGTCGTAACTGCACTTGATTTCGTTATGTGCAGTAGAAAGAGATAAATATACATAAACCCACCAAGAGGAAACGCAATAGAGATAGTGTAATAGGTTTTGTTACATAAAAGTTGACAAAAATACCCCAGAAATATTGACGAAATGAAAAAAGGAATATCATCAAAAAATAACAAAAAAAAAGCCTAGAAAGTCAGAGCCAATTGACAGCTGATTTTTTTAAATTAAGAGTTTTATTTTCAATTCTCATTTTTTGTCGACTTTTATTTATTTTTCAATTATTATTAGGAACACGTATTAATAATGTAAATAACACTATTTATTTTGTTATATTAACTAAGTGGTACTTGCTGACTTGTACAATAAAAAACTAATTTCGCATTTAAGACAACTAAGCATTTGCCCTGATTATGTTAATAATTTATTAATATTTGTATTAATTGTACTAATTATTTATTGTGGAATAAATGAAATGAATACTAATGTTTTAACCATTTATTTAGTAACCCTACTAACCTACCATGATGCGATTATTCTTGCGTATTTGTGTTTTTGTTTTTGTTATGCTATCTTCCTTACTCTTATAATAAATGGTAGAGACAGATCTGTAAAATTAAACACAAATAGCAATAATCGCGTCATTAAGATAATTTCTTCCTATTTTTGTCAATGATAATAATTAACCTTTGTCCTAACATAACAATGTATTGCTGTTACTGATCAAATTACTAACTGCAGATGGATGTAGTAAGTATGAAAACAAAGTCTGGAATTGCAATTATTCCGAATATACATTCTATTAATATTATAAATGCAATTTTGTGGTGTGGATGTAATTGCGTTAGTTTCTCTTTCATTCAAAAATTGTTGAACGGATTTCAATTAAATCTAGTAAGCAGATAGTGTATAACTTGGAGTACCAAAAAGCGAAGCTTTTGCCTTGAAAAATATTTTGCCATAGAAGAAGTCGCAAATAGAAACAAATAGATAAGTTTATATTAACAGATACATCTAACATCTAATACTCAATAAAAAAATTAGGATGCCATTTTGACCTATAATAATGTCACAAATCCCTTCATCATTGAACTGTATGTAGACCTACATAGAAAGTTTCATTGAACTATACACTGTCTAGACAACATCCCATTGGCCTTTGATTTGAAACCCATAGGTATACAATACATCAATTTGCAAATTCTAAAACATTTGATGCAATTGATCCCTTTCTCAAAATGAGAATAGAAGAATAAACTCAAATCCATACTAATATTATAAAGCTAAAGAGTTTGTTTGTTTGAACGCACTAATCTCAAAAACTACGGGTCCAATTTGGAAAATTCTTTCAGTGTTAGATAGTCCATTTATCGAAGAAGGCTGTAGGTTATATAACATCACGCTACGATCATTAGGAGCGGAGTAGAAACGAAAAATGTTACAAAAACGGGTAAAATTATGACCCATTCTCTCTTATGTGACGCAAGCGAAGTTGCGCGGGTCAGCTAGTATATTACAGTTGAACTAATAATGAAACTGTCAGAAAACTAAAACGACAGTAAAGGTGCTCTTGAGTACAGTATAATGTAATTTAACCGAAGATCGGGGTTGGGCGAATGAGGCGTGCGATACGTGACCGTCTGGTAGGTTGGAAAGTAATAAAAAAGGTAAGAGTCGCTACTTTTGCTGAGGATATCGAGATTTTATATGGAAACTAGCTTTTGTGTTCTACAGACATATTTTTATACTGGTCTTACTTTTAAATTTTTTGCTAATTGGTAAAGCAGACGCTGATAAATAATAATAATGAAATTAAGCCTTAAACTTGTAAGACAATCTGATTAGCGCCTCTAGTGGACGATGTCGGAACTATTTTATAGTACATATTAAATGTAAATTTTCAATATTCTATAGAACTCTGCGCTATAATAGGCCAAAGTTTTGTTTCTGTTCATTGTGTTGCGGAGAAAGATCGGTAAAATTACTTTTGAAAATACTATATGCGTGAATTTTATTGAATCCGTATGGGGTTAGTAGAAAACTTATTTTCCAAATTCTATAGCACAGAGTGGTTCCAAGGGATGTTCAATATTGTCACTTGCGTCATCTAAGGGTTCGAACCCTGAAACTTTTTAAACTGGCGAACAATTTCTTTCACAACACGCCACGTCCCTCAGCTTTTAGGGTCAACGTAGATAGACGCCTGGTACTTCAAGGGCTGCAGATTGGTGTAACAAAATGTGTTACAATCAGTATTTTTTATGATAGTATAATTCATTTACTTATCTTCTTTACTCACTAAATCAATATAATTTATTTAAAAAAAATTACCTGTGTATTTTTACCCAAGTCAAATACAATATTTTACAACAGCCAATAAAATAAAGAATTACTAAAATAATGTTCATGATTTATTAACTACACTGCTTCAGTATAACAATGAAGCAAACCGAATTCCATAAATTGTTTTATTGTATTTCACAAAATATTTTAAAAACGAGAATAATCTATCCTAAATAACAAAAATGAATAGAAAAAACGTTTATAAAAAGCAAAGGCGAATTATCACAGAACAAAATAAATTTCTCCCCTCTTTATCATTTTCCGATCCTATCTGCGTTGTTCCTTAAAATATGCCACATACATTTGTTAGGGCCTCAGGGATAAAATCTACATAAACTTGGTCAGGTTTCGGCCAACATGTCTTGTATAATATCGTTCCCTTAGGGAAGGAAGATATTAAAATAAGTTGCCAGCTTTTTGTTTTGGTTTTTGGAAGGAAACTGTTGTGATATAGAGTAGGAAAATTCAAAGTTTAATCGCTAAATATTATATTAGTTTATTTTTAGGTTTATTATTCTACTGGCAGTCTTGAATAATTTTGCTCCTGATCCATAAATAGTAGCAAAAATTCAGTATCTCGTTGTAATACTTACATTTCTGTTAAAATAGTTATATTTTACGTAAAAAATATTTATTTTCACACAAAAATAAAATTCACTAAGTTTACTTAGTAATTAAGTGTAACTAATAATAAGAAAAATCATATTTACAATTGTAGAATTAGGTAAAACAATTCTACTGGTCGCATTGCAACGTTATACGGCACCGGCCAAAGATTATGTTGCTGTTATTTTCTTTCAGCGTGGCAATAATCATCCACACATCTTTGTAATTTTCATAACTAAGACTAGGATGCAGGCAGTGACAGCCGAGTGGTATAAGTTGACACCTCCCACTCAAGTGGTCGCAGGTTCGAACCCGAGGCAACACACCAATGACTTTTCGAAGTTATGTGTGTATTAGAAATAATTATCACATGCTCCAACGGTGAAGGAAAACATCGTGAGGAAACCTTGCATGTCTAAAATTTGTTAAAAACATTTATTGAGGGCATGCAAAGTCCCCAACCCGCACTTCTCGCCCAGTAGTGGGACAGTAATGGGTTAAATTTATTATTATAATTTATTAAGACTAGGATCTTAAGATTTTATCTTTGATACTGTCGGTTTTTTAATACTTTGATTATGGATATATGACACTCTCTTTAAGAAATATTTCTTGAATTTGAATCCCTAATTCGCAATCTCGCCGTACAAAGGTCGTAAACTTTTACAACAGTCTATTGCACTTAAAAATAGTGACGGCACAATCTAAAATGAACTTCTGTCATCTCCATAACCAAGTAAAAAGGTGCAGATAATCTTGTACAAAGCATTACTAGAAATGAGATTCGCTAAGCAGCATTGTAAAAAACATTCTTAGCTCCCTTACGCACTAGCTAATGGTGAAGGAGCAGTGATAGTCGAGTAGTATAAGTTTGTACCTCCAACGCTAGTGGTCGTAGGTTCAAACCCGAGCTAACACTGACTTTTAGAAGTTATGTATGTATCAGAAATGTTATCACTTGTCCAACGGTGAAGGAAAACATCGCGATGCAACTTTGCATCTGATAGTTCTTTAGAACAGTTCTTGAAGGTATGCAAAGTCCCCAACCTGCAATCGGCCAGCGTGGTGGACTTAAGGCCTAACCCCTCCCTCATTACGGGAGGAGACCCTTGCCCAGCAGTGGGACATTAATGGAATAAATTTATGAGTAGCGGTTCACAGACGGTTGCACATTAATCTGTAACCGCGCGGCTAACAGCTCCCGTGGTTAGCCGCTAGTGGGTAAGGAAGCTAAGAATGTCTTTAACAATGCTCGTGAAAGATAATGTTATCACTACCTACTGAGACAGTTAATCGTTCTATGTTAATGACAGCAGTCAAATAAATGTTACTGCCCATTTTGTAGTAAATTTGTTATGAAAAGTAGCGCCTAGGGGTTTCAGCTCCTGATGTGTCGTAAAAGGAGGATTCAGGTTCTTTTCGTTTCGTTGTTCTTATGTGAAGAAAACCTGCTCAGAAAGGAAACGAGAGTTGCAAAATCATCTCGATTGACTGTGTATTCATAGAGTCATTGATTTCGCTTCCTTGCAAAATTTTACTTAATTTTGTTAATATAATTGAGCCATCTGTCATAAATTTTATTTAATTGCATGACATACAGGTTGAACTCGAGTTTTATTCTGTTCCAAGATTATTTCTTTATCTGTCGAGCCACAAACCGTTAACCTAAACCTAGTTATCTCGTGTAAAAGTATACAATTAGTATGTTTGTCAGAAGTTTGGTTATCACAATTAGGCTCTGGTTAATTTAAAAACAGATGGCAGTAAGGGGAATGAGAAAACTGGTTAGATTACAGAATGATCTTATTACGATAAGGTGTAGTGTAGTGAAACCAAAAACATTTTATACTTACGAGTATACCTTCACGTAGAGTTCAAAGCAAAGATATGTACATCCTTTTTATCAATGCTAATTAAATGAATTGCTACTTCAAAGTAATTTTAATATAATGTTGTTTTTAATATTGGAAAAGAACAATAGTAAAATACTAGGACAAATACGCGTGTGGTGGGTTCAAATCCCATCCGGGATAAATCTTTGTGTGATGAGCACGAGTATTTGTTCTGAGCCTGAATGTTAATTTATCTATATAAGTATGTATTAAGAAGTATTTAAGTATGTATATCAGTTATTTGGTTACCATAGTACAAGCTCTGCTTAGTTAAGAATCAAATGACCGTGTGTGAATTTTCCAATATATATTATTATAGGACTGTACTAAGAGTTCAGAATCTTTGAATTTCAAGTTAGATGTTTTGCAATAAACTGTGTACCAGGTACCGTATCGATATATCGTTTGATGCATTCAGTCAACGGCTACTTTAGCTTTTACGGGTGTATAAAATTGTCGTAAAATGTAGTGGATAGCTACACAAGAAGATTAGTTTTATATTAAAGTGTAGCAGCTTTTAATATTATCTACTGGGAGATTAAAATTCAAATAATACTAAGATTAAGGCTTCGATCGTATTGGTATGTAGTTAAAAGCACAAATTTAATATGAAATAACTGTCTAAAGTAATGATATGACGTTGAGTATTATTTGCATTAAATTTTTAAATTCATTGGCTTTTGTCTAGCCCTGTGGGAAAAAAGCGTGATTTTATGTGGTGGAATGTAACAAATAAAAATCGAATTGGGCGAATCTAATCTGGAATCTAACAAATCATTGCTTCGACACGACAACAGGCGTCAATAAAGTCATTCAATTGACAGCTAAGTAAAAGGATGTCTTATATTAAATGTCTTTGACACTTGTTTAAAGTATTCGCTGCAAGTAGCACTTTGGGAACTTTTAAAGTACCCATTTGATTTTACCACTCACATTCCACAGATTCTTTTTTATACAAAAAACGTTTCTCTAAACCTCTTAACTGAACAAAAGTCGATATAAATCGGCATCATCCAGCCTCTCTATCAACATTTGGGGATACGGATCAGTATTCCCGGTACAATACAAATAGCGGTCATCTATTCCCGGAATGATTACACGTGGTACACATTCATAAAGTCTATTGAACGCAGCTTAGTCACATAGATTTGCGTCTAGTTATTTTGGTGTTTTCGTGGAAGCTTGAATAATATTTATTTGTAAGTAGATTTGTAATTATATTGTTTTTTCTATCTGAGAGCAGAACATAACGCATGTTGTGAATGAAGGTGTAGGACGGGGATATACATACATATACTATACCTTTTTTTTTTTTCGTCAGGAAAATGCATTACTGCATGTCCCGCTCCAGGGAGGTAGCGGGGGTCTGTCGGGCCCTCCCGCCGGCTAGGCGTTCCGGTTTTTAAATTTGGGCATACCGACTAAAAACCTGACGGTGTTCCTTCAACAGTCACCATGAAGTGGCCAGTACGCGGTACCTCCAATTGGATACTCCGCGTCCCACATATACTACACCTACGTTTCACTATTTACAAAATGATTTATTTTTTTACTGAACAATCTCAAGCTGAGTAAACTCATAGAGAGAATTCAAATATTAATTACATAAGCTCAATATCACCTTGGTCGACCCGGAAATCGAACCTAAGCTGACGTATACTCGCTCGGCCTAACGATACAGTCACATGATGGATATTAAACAGAATCCAAACTAAATTCGATTACAGTAACTTAGTAATATTATCTTCTAGATTAAAATTTAAAAACGAAGAATTGTTGAAAGATAAAAGAGAATATTTTAATGAAAAGTGGAAAAATCCTACAATTTACAGCCAGCGAAAATCTTTTACATTTTACAAAAATAAATTGATCGAATCGACAGTCTGTTTACCTTTAGAAAGAGCGGGCACTTCGGAGTATATTTCACATGGAATCCAATATATCGTTTTGACACGTAGCGCCGTGCCGGAGAGAAATTCAATTTACTTTCAATCAGATCACTTCACAATCTTGCTTCCTTTGTTCTATGGGGAGGCGTTATGGTATTAGTTAGATTTTGGGAATATAAAGCTTAAGTTATGCTATTTATGAAAGCTTGTTCAGACATAACGCTGATGCAGAGTCAATATGTAGCGTAGCGGTAGGTATAGTGGCGAAAAACATATAATAGGCGGTTCAGGTGTCATTTTTGCAATAAAACGATTTTCATTTTTTTTTGAGTTGTGGCCCTTTTAAGGAGCGATAAAATAATGCGCTATTCTTTCAATTTGTATTATAAATGCTTACGGTTGTACCGACTATTTTGCTCGAATTACTAAACTTTCAGTTCGAATAATTCGACTACCTACGGTTGTAGTGAGTAACACTCGTATCTATAGAAATCTTAAGGCTGTATTATACTCGTATAATTTTGCCAAAGGCGAAAACTGGAAGATTCAGGAACTTATTACACACAGACAACGAACTTATAGTCCAAGTAGTAGGGTATACGTCTGCAAATTAAGAGGTCACGGGATAGCTCATTTTATTCAATATTTGCTAGAATTTTTAGTGGAAAAGGTAGCGGTGCTTTATTAGTGTCTTCTGAAACGACGCCGAAGGTTTCAAATAAATCTTGGTTGGAATAAATGTACTAACTTTTTATCAAATAAAACCTTGATCTATCTGTCAGAAAAGTACGTTAACCCGTGCTCAGTTTTCAGCACGAAGTTTTTTCGTCTGAGCCAATATGATGCTAAAATCGTTACTAATGTTTATGTGAAAATGCATTTGTTTGTCTATATTTTACAAAATAAAAAAAACTTGAAACTAGCAGGATATTAGGTCATAGGTAACACTTTAACTTTTCAAAAATTCTCCCCTAAGCGGCTGAAAGCGGAACTGAAACATTCAACGTGTACAAAGTCGCACGGGTCAGTTTGTATAAGATATGTAAGTACGTGACAGTTTTATATAGCTGCGAAGAGTGGTAGACCTTCTAAGATGACTCTATGTGAAATTGGTAATATTTCATATTTTAACATTAACCCTTGTACTGTGACAGTCGAAAAAAACTACATCCAATAACATTAGAAGCCAATCCCATTTGAGACAATATTATATCTCATAAAAGTTCATATTTTAGGCTGTCAATGTACGGCTTATGGTAGGTTCATATTGAGATAATAATATAGTTTTATTTTTCTTACAAATTACATTCAACTATAATAACAGAACTTTTAAGTTTAACTTGGTTTTTGTGTATCCTTAATCATTACTTACTTATATAACTAATCCTTTTTTCTGTCTAAGCCGTATAGGTCTTGAGAGCCAAGAACGAAAGTGTACTATTTCTACCTGACGCCTCCTTAATTATCTTATTATGAGTTGAAAATAATTTGTCATTTTTTCAACACTTAAAAAGCCTTTAGTTCTGTTCAAGTGTATTTGTGTTTACAAACGGATGGCATATGACTATAAGAGTACGTTCACATGACAAGCGTTCAACGCGCATTTATAACTACTAACAACATATCGCACCTTGATAACGACAACGTCACTATACGAAAATCAGGTAATCTTTACTGTAAGCGCATCCTTTCATTGCTAGGCATGAACTTTAAAATGCAAAGACTCCTGTGAACGTAGGTCTCATAGAAACCGCTAGATGGCGTGGTGTCGTTATGTCGTTTAAGGGGGGGGAGCGTATGACGTGGCGTGATATCGGCACATTTTTAGTAGTGACGGGGACGTTAAAGAGATAAGTGCTTGGTCTGTGAAGGATAACGGCATTTTTTGTTTAGTGTCGTTTTGCAGTAAATCTAACCGGTAAGTTATATGTTTTAATTAAAGTTATATCGTTTTTATCGTGAAAGTGACATTATTACATTAAGTTCTAACAAATCTATAACGATTTATTCAGAGTGTTAATGTCACGTTTCGTTTAATGACACTATTACTTTAATTTCTCATATTTTTTCGTCAACTTACAACGACATTATGTCATAAGTGTCATTGATAGTTAATTGAATTCACTATGTTTAATTTTCTTTAAAAAGTGATATTGACACAGTTTCTTTAGTGACTCTTCACTGTCATTTCTTGTAAGAAATCACTATTATTATTTAAACTGTGAGAGACATATTAGTGATAAAGCCGATGTCATTCAAATTTTCTTCAAAAATAATGGAATGTAAGATAAACATTACGACACTTCAGAAAATAAGCCTTTATATTTTTAGTATTTTTATGGTTATTTCTCTCTAAGTTAATTGGTAAACGTTTTAGTTTGTTTTGTGACAGCATTTTGCAAGCTTGACAAAAACATATCTTATTATTTACAGTTACAATGCCACCTACGAACCCGCGGTCTTTGAAGTTAAAAAATATTATCAAAGATTTGAATAAGTTCGATTCCGAAGATAACTCATTCGCTTCAGAAGATAACTCATTCGCTTCAGAAGATGATCATCAGCCAAATTTTCCACATAATTTACAAAGCTCTGTGTCTCCATCGCAAAAAGAAAACTTACGTGTTGCTGAGAAAGATAATAATAGGAAAGTATACAAACCTGCGTTAAAATATTATTCGCCGAACGATCAGTCTGAGACAAAAAAAAAACAGTCACATTTAACTGAGAGACCTAAAAATGTGCAGCAAACGCAGAGTTTTCGAAACAGAAAATCATCGTGTTCCTCTTGTTCTGGCGAAGATTTTTCTCCTGCTTCTGATGACGATAAAGAATACAAACCTTCTGCCGCCGATAGTTCATCGTCACATAATTCACTGCAAAGTACTTCAAAGAAACCCGTTAAGCAAAGTTGCAAAGCTCAATACAAAACTACGCTAAGAAAGAATTCTTCAAGTTCGTCTTCTGGATCGAGTTCTAGTACCTCTACTTCTGATTCCACCAGCACCAATTCTGATTCCACCAGCTCTGACTCTGACTCCAGTAGTTCTTCTTCTGACACAGAATCCATCTCACGTAAAAAAACAGAGGGTGGTCCTCAACCAAAAAAACAAAAACAAATAGTTACACCTGAAAAGCAAGAACCTACAATTACATTACCTGAAATACAATCTTTATCTACTTTACAGCAACTGAAAGGCATGTACAACATGTCTTCGTCGGATGACCAAGATTGCAGTATACCTGAACCAGAATGTGATTATACAGACATCACTAATGAGCTCTTCAGCAATAACTCAGATAATCAATTCACTGTAGACAATGTTAACAATTACAACCCTCCTATTAACTCCAACTCAACACACAATCATAACGGAAAAACCCCACTCTCTTTAAAAACTATAGCAACTCAAGTTATTCACAGGTTTGGATTATCGTTGCCACCATACGACAAAACCACTGAAAACCAAGACGAATCGTTGGTAGTAGAATCACAAGTGGTCAATAACAAAAATAATCCATTGCCACTGAAAACACTTGCGATAAGAATAATTAATAATGGCGTAGACTCGTTAAGAGACGTTGGCATGCCTTGTGAGCTTCCAACTGAATGTCCAAGTACTTCTTCATCGTCAAAAAAGTCGCGTAAACGAAAGAGAGGTGTAAACAAAGCAGCTTTAGCTAAAAAACTACGCAATAGGGGTTTAGAGTACAAATGTTTAAGATCAAATACCTTGAAACCTGCGAGGAAAATGGGACCTACGTGTAATGATCGTTGTCGGTTAAAATGTTCAGAGAAATTAACAGAGCATCAGCGAAAAGTTATTTTTGACAGGTATTGGAATTTAGGATCTGTGTCTCTACAAAGAGAATTTATTGCCAAACACATGACTGAAGTAAAACCCAAATATCAATATAAAAAAATAGACAGCAACCGGAAACCTAAACATGCATTTTATCTAACTATTGACAACATAAAACAAAAAGTTTGCAAGATTTACTTTAAAAGGACTTTGGGGATCAATGACAGACCGATACGCACTGTAATCGAAAAACTGAATTCTTCTGGGATAATTGAACCGGATCTGCGTGGTAAACATGAAAAACATAATCAAGTTAGAGAGGATCTTCTGTCTGGCGTCCGACGACACATCGATAGTATTCCTAGAATTGAGAGCCATTATTTGAGGAAACAAACCACACGAGAATACATTGATGGTGGTAAGAATATTACAGATTTGTACAATGACTACAAGAAAGATTGTGAAGACAAGGGTGAAGATTTCGTTAAAATACATATATATCGGAAGGTATTTAATCAAGATTTTAATATAAGTTTTTTTATTCCTAAAAAAGATCAGTGTGGCGATTGTGTTGCGTATAAAAATGCAGAACCAGTTGAAAAAGAAAAGCTTCAAGAGAATTACAATAAACATTTGATTGAAAAAGAAAAGAGTAGGGAAGAAAAAACTAACGATAAAAAAGCAGTAGACGAGAATCATATAGTAGCATGTTACGATCTCCAAGCAATGTTACAAGTACCTAAAGGTGACGTTTCCGGATTTTATTATAAATCCAGACTGAACTGTTTAAATTTTACTATCACTGAATTAAAGACCGATTTGACAGAATGTTATTTTTGGAATGAAGTTGAGGGCCAGAAAGGAGCCAATGAGATAGGTTCTTGTGTTTTTAGATATCTTCGTGAAAAGTCAGTTTCGTCATCTGAGAAGTTACATATAATTTTCTACAGTGACAATTGCTGCGGCCAGCAGAAAAACCAGTTTATATTTTCTATGTATATCTATGCTGTAAAGAATCTTCCTAATATACAGTCAATAACTCACAAGTTTTTGATAAAAGGTCATACTCAGAATGAAGGTGACTCCGTTCATTCGACCATAGAGAAACAGATTAAAAAGACTCTCAAATCTGGGCCAATTTACGTTCCTGACCAATATATAACCGCCATTAGAGAAGCAAAAAAAAAAGGAAAGAAATACGAAGTGAAGGAAATGAGCCACACTGAATTTTACGACATTAAAAGTCTCCAAGAATATAAGTTATCTAAAAACACGGAAGGCGAAACGATCAAAATAAATGATATAAAAATTATAAAAATAGAAAAGACTGAAGAATCTACAGGTACGAAAGTTAGCTATAAGACATCATACGTACAAGAAGAATTTAAAGAAGTCAAATTACAAAGCCAAAGACGAGCCAGACCAACATTAAAACGATTGTATACCGCAAGAATACCTTTAGCAGAAAGAAAGAAAGAAGACTTGACATCTCTTATTAGACAACGTGCTATACCACTTTACTATGCTTCTTCTTTTTATAATAGTATTATTATGTAACTTATGTAAGTCCTCGCCATATCTGATATATTTTTAGACTGATTATTATAATGTTAATTTTGATCTCTTTTTAATATAATTTTTTATACTGTTTACGTTTTACGTTACCAAACAAGTTTTGTAGAAGTTTTACTGGCATGAATTGCCGATATTTTTATTACTTTTTTTTAGTTTGATGTTAAAATTAAGAAGGTTTATGTATATGACATTTTTCTGTGATTAAACGTATAGATTTAAGTATAATTATTATACTAGACGTGAAACGTTAAGTTACCTACTTATGTAGATTTAAACGGCATTAGCCTTGTTACCTGTTTTGATTTTTGAATTTACGTTAACCTTAATAAACAATGAGAAAAGTGTCTTAAAGAATTTAATAAAAGTGCCAATGTTCCTTTTTTTTAATAAGAAATAAAGAGTTTTGTAATACATAAATTATTCTTTTATTTAAAACCATTTCTAATTTACCTACTATCTAATTTTAGTGACGTTATTTCATAATCTGAAGGTTTAGTGCCGTTATTCCTAATTTTGAGCCATATCACAAAATAAATAAATTACGAATGATAGTGACACTAAACGAAATTTTCAAAAAATACCGTGTTTTAAAGGGGTTGAAATTAAATTAGTATGCCGATCTTAAAACTGACTTTGTTTCCTATAAATACTGCTGAAAACCGGACTTAAAAATCTTCATTTAAGCCAAAATTGCATTCTTCGAATATTTTGGAATTTTGATCGCTTATTACTCAAAAGTATCTTTTTTGTGTAGTGACGTTGTCGTTATCAAGGTGCGATATTGTTTGGGTCGTAGACATGCCTACGCGCGTATGAACTTTGTAGTTCACAAGTATTATCAAAATGCACATTGAGCGCTTTTCATGTGAACGTGCTCTATCTATACTAATATTATAAAGCTGAAGAGCTTGTTTGTTTATTTGTTTGAACACGCTAATCTCAGAAATTACTGGTACGATTTTAAAAATTCTTTCAGTGTTATATATTCCATTTATCGAGGAAGGCTAAAAGCTATATATCATCACGCTACGACCAATAGGAGCATAGTGCCAGTAAGAAATGTTACAATAACAGGCAAAATTATGACCCATTCTCTTATATGTGACGCAAGCGAAGTTGCGCGGGTCAGCTAGTATATTAATATGACGTAAATGTTACGTAATGTATTAATTGTAACAGCAGGCTACAATACGTCACAATCTGTACACACACTTCCGTCTCTATGGCATCAGTTTCAAAGGACGGGTAGCAGACAGTGTATTATTGACAGCTTGCCTGTATAGTAATGTATACTAACACATGCTTGAATGCGTGTATGCACATGACGCAGGGTGTTCCCGGAGCTGTGTGGTAGGTCGTGTATTGTGAATGAAATGACGTCTCAGTTTATACAAGGTTACATTATATAGATATGTTGAGACGATATCGTCCCCGTAGAACGAAAAGTCATTAAGTAACAAAATGTTCAAAATCGACTTATAAATACCAATAAAATCAGTAATTTTTTCTCCATATTTCTGTCTTACTCTCGTATTCATAACGTAATTATTTAGAAAAATGTAAATCGCGAGACTTAATTAAGTACATTATTTGATTTGTGACAGTTGAGTTACAAGTAACTAAGTCACCTGATTACTTTTTCTCTTCTTTGTTGAAAAAGATACTTACGCATTAAAGTTCCTTATCTACTTTTTCCGCATTACTCCCTATAGGCATGTCTTAAAAAATTGTAATGCGAAAACTCATCAAAGTGACTTAGTAATTTTATTGTATGTGATATTTTGTGCGAAAAGTAACTAACTACCATTAATTATTTTTCGAGCTATATTATTTAAGACCAGACGTTTAAAAGAAAAAACGACAACTAACTATAGTGTTCTGGTTAATATTTTCCCTGACTGTAGATGACATAACACATTAGAGTATTATAATTAAAATGTTTTGGCTACTTTTCACTAAGCAAAAACACTACTAGATGAAAGGTTGGTAACTATGTCCCGTGATACGATGCTACTTAGTGAGATTACGCCCTTTGACCTTAGGACCCTCGCCGCGCCCGCGCATTATTGCAGTCATTCGCAGAGGCGTATTTTAAGATGGCGCGCCCTGGGCTCCGCTAGCTTTCCGCCCCATCAAGGAATGAAAAAACTAAACTTTATTTTCATTTTTAACAAATTAGTTTTTTACATTGTCCTGATCAATTTTATTTATTAAATTGGCTTTAATCGACCTTCACCTCCTCTGGGCAGGCTGAGTCGTCCAGATCTGTAATGCTCAGTTCCGCGGTCTTTGTGGGCCTGGACACTCGGAAGGTGTCCTCCCCGATAACTTTCCTCAATTTAGAGGCCAGGACATCCGCTTTTCCGGTTCCTGACCCCTGGGAGCTCAACATTCGAGCTCCCGTAGCCGCAACCCCGAAGCGGACTATTTCATTGTCGGCTTGGTTTATTTTGTCCTCTGCGTCCCTAATAATGTCTCTATATGTCGCACCGCTTTTTGCCGCCTTCAGCTGCAGCTGGAGCCCGAAGATTGGGCGCCTTCTTCTTCCTCCTTCTTTTATTACAGAATTGATGAGTATCTAAACGACAATAGCTCTTGGGATTAGTCGCTCGCTTGATTAGGATTCTTTGAAATTAGGGAACTTTGCCATAAATTGTATAAACTCAGTAGCAGTAGGTCTAAATATTGTAAAATATGGGCACTTAATGATGCAAATAGGTGATGTTACATACAATTTGATGTTAATCATAAAACTGTCACTTTTTTTCTTTTATATTGTTCACAACCAATGTGCTCACTTGTTGCCCATATTCTTATTATCACATGCTAGTAGGTGCTCCCAACATACGGTATGATCAGAGACTAATAAATAACCTAACTGTATTCATTTTCCTTAATTGACGTTTAGTCTATATCGCTGATTGTTGGCAGCTCCTCGCATGATCAATTATTGTATCAACCACATTGTAAAACTTTTGGGGATTGAAAAGAGTGGCCGTGAGTTTCTAGCTCTTCTCATAAGGCTCCACCCCCTTTCCGAGCTAGTGGTAGATTCAGTAATTGTAACGACTATCATAAGTGTCAATATTTGACCTAAATGAATAAATGATTTGATTTTGATTTTCTTGCCCTTTTTGTCGGCTTCCGTAGCCTCGGGCGCCTTGCTATTTTTCCCGACGAACTGCTACTCTTTGGCAGCCGTCGGTTTAGAGGCCACTGCACTGTAAGACGCGGCTGTTTACCCTGCTTCTCCTTGGTCCGTAGACCTGTGAGCTGCGGTGCGGTGGCGGTGGCGTGGCGAATGCGTTAGCAGGTACAGCTGAGGACGCTGCCCCTGGTTTTTCTGGCGCGGGGGTTGATGCCCGTTGCCTGTGACATGTGATCGACCTCCTCTTGCAAGCGATAATTCTGGGCCTGACGCGCCAAATTCTCCTTCGTGGCATACTGCCTGCTCGACTCCGACACTGCCAGTTTGACGTTCCTGGCAGCGTCTTTGAGGGACTTTATAAAGGTCACCCTTGAGGTGACCGGATTTGTCGGCCACCTCCACCACTGCCTAGTGGTGCGTAAGGATGGTGTCCGCCAGCTGGATGGTGAATTTGTCCTTAGGGTCATTGTCTGACACTTGCTAAAACTGGGCGTGCTCCGACCCTCCGCAACTATGCTATGCAGTCAATACGGCTGGGCTTCTTGCCCCCGATCTCCTCGGGTTTGAGCTTCTCGCCTCTCCCACTTACATCATTTGGGTTCGTTTTCAAATTTATATTATCCAAACAGTTCCCGCGAGTGTGGTGGCAAGTATCGTTCCACCGAGGTAGAGGCCCCATAATCCGGTGACCCTTATACTACTGGAGGGCGGGAGGTGCCCCAGTGGCCGCTTGCGTCTGGTTTTTCTGGCGCGGGGGTCCCCGCAAAGCGAATGAACTCTGACCACGCAAGGCCCCTAAAGGGGGCGCCACTGCTGGAGTTACTCGGGATTTTCACAGAGGTGGTCTCCTCGCGACCCAGCCGGTTAAGGCAAGGCCCTCGGTCAAGGATGGACGGATTTACGATAACCGACGGTTGACGAGGGCGGCAGCGGCCTGGCTCTTCGTCAGCTCGGGGCAGTGTCGTGACGTGTGACGGCTCACCTGTCCCGCACCTGTGTCCTCTGCAAACAGAGGGACACGCGCAGTAATTTTTTGTTACTCGCGATCACTGTTTCCCCAACCATTCAATTCTACTAAGCCCCCTCACCCCGACAAGATGCAGACCCAAGAGAGGAAACCGGCCCGGGCTATAGCCCTTCTAGCCCTAGGGTAAATACACCCCTGCAAGGAAAGATTTGTTAAATCTTTGTGTCAAAGGTGTCATACTAAGCGAACTTTATCCTTGGTATGAATCTTTACCTGTTAGTAACGATGTGTTGGATAGGCTATGTGAGCCTGACGTCACTTAGCTCGAGGAAGAAGAGGAAAATGATGTGGCTACATCATTAACGCTGTTCTATTGATGATTTTGTAACGTGTTCTTGTTCATTATGTTTTAATTAGGTTTTGTATACTTAAAGACAGTTTTTTTTTCAATAAATGTTGCCTAAGAATGTTGTTTTACTTTTATACTTTTCAACTGATAGGACACTAGTTTTAAATTAGGCAATAAATTAATAAATAAGCAAAGTCTATTTAGTTGGGTATTTTATTTAGACATAGTTATGTAAAATATGTTTTACTCCTAAAATAACTAACTGATTTTAGTTACTAGTATAATATTTAAATGCTGGTGCGAAAACTAACTAACTACATGTGAAAAGTAACTAAGTGACAGATAAATAGGAAAACCTTGGGGTAAAACAAATTATCCTTTACAGTTAATAATTTATATACTATTTTCGTGGTTTAATACATATAACATATACTTAATTAATATATCTTCAAAACAAAACCTTTCATGCATCGATAACTAATCTCCGAAAAAAGTTATATTTTTTTT
The DNA here is from genome assembly GCF_050436995.1 of Anticarsia gemmatalis. Lineage (NCBI taxonomy): Eukaryota > Metazoa > Arthropoda > Insecta > Lepidoptera > Erebidae > Anticarsia > Anticarsia gemmatalis. Next base: position 7,311,462 of record NC_134768.1, on the reverse strand, counting down.
TGTCATTTAAGACATAAAACACCTCGTATCTCAAAATCACTTAAGTGTTAGTTAGTGATTTTTCGCTCTACGGGGACGATATAGTACCTACTATATGCCATTAAATAGCTAAACGGTTCTGAATCGCGATGGGACTTTTAATGGTTATACACCTAATTAGTTACCTGATGTTTCCATCGAGTTACACAGATCGTGGTCACGGGCTGACTAAAGAAATAAATTTTTGTACGAATCATACCTGTGAAGTATATTATGGGAAACAAAAACTTCCAGGAGAGAAATTATGTCATTACTAGTTAACTCAAACCTCATAACTTAATACCTTTCAAAGGTTTTTAAAAAAAAGCCTTTTGTTAGCCGTCAAAGCTTAACAGATACGCATGTTTTCAAACGGCAAATATTAATTGAGATTTTTCCTTTATATTGATGCTTTTAGTATTATTTTACTATGAAAAACATCTCTTTATTTGCCACTTCAGCACAAAATACAAATGAATGAATCGACCAAAAACAACTAACATTTTAATAAAACTGTCAAATAACTAACAAAATATTAATAAACATTAGTAATAATGGATACATCGACATTCTACCATTATTTGCAGAATTTGAATATCTCGATACAAAATAATACATTTTATTTATTGAAATAACATTATGCAAACAAGTGTATCAGTTTTATAGTTTTACGATAGGTGTCTGGGATATAACTTATTTCTAGTGTTTTGACAAACAGAAAATACATTTCAGAAAAGTATAATATTTTCCAGCACCCTTGTCAGCGAAAATTCTGAATTACCTACGTTAAAGATATGATTTTAGACACTACAAAATATACAAATATAGTCTACAAATATAAATATTATTTGTAAACTTCAGTTATTAGTTTCTTTTTCAGTTTATAGTTCTCTATAATAGTTTTTTAATAAAATTATGTTGATCCATAACTGTTCCTCCACTGCTATTCCCGATTTTAGTGAAAGTTCTTAAAGAGTAAAATTTAAAAAAGATTGTGAGCCTTGTTTCTGAGTAAGTCGATATTTTACCCTTTAGGAGAGTAAACAGGCAGTGTAATTTTTCAAGGGTAAGGTAAGTTACCTTACCCTTGAAAAATTACAGACAGAAGCAGCTCAAAATAACATTTATTGTTCAGATATTTTAGTTCTCTGTACAACAAAATCTACAACAATATCGTGTTATTTCCATATCTCAACATTAACCTAACACCAATAATTTGGATAAAATATAACTATTGCTTTTGACTAGACAAGTTTTCGATGAAGAGACATTGATGGAGCTTGGTGCCATTATATTGAACACGATTTGAATAAATCTGACTTTGTTTCTTGCTTGAATAGACTACTAGCTGAGCAACGTAGCTCCACACGTGTTGACTACATTGCATCCCCGTTTTAGCCGCCTATGGATTGGTTATAAGAAAAAGTCTATATCTTTCTCTAGGTCATAAACTCTAGTTTAGTTTTTTGATGTAAACAAGTTTAATCCAGACGTTTTAACTAGAACATAAATTATAATAATGATAGGATATAAAATTTATCGCTGTGCGACAACAGGACGTAGATTAATCTTAACATATCCAAAATATTTTTAGCTTCACCTTTTTATTGTTATCTTTGGCAAAAATATTATGCCCAGAAACCTATTTAAAAAAAAGAGTTTTTAAGACCACCATTATCTCTCCTTAAGATTTTGTTTTATTTTTATGTGACGTTGCCTTTTAAATACTCATATCATATTTCTTTGCAGAAAAATGACGTCACATACCAAGTTTTCACGGATCCGAACCTGTACTATAACTGGGATAGCTGGAAGAAGACCTGGAGAAGAATGCTCAACTAACCTAGTCATTACTAGTTCATAAATATAGATTAGTAATACCTGAAGAAATATCAAAACTACTTTTAGCTAGGATACTCACATGATTCATAATACAGTACCGTATTGTGAATCATGATAGTTGAAAAACTTTTGACTACGGTCAGCATATTTTTCCTACTATTGGTTTTCTTTGGCGCCTTTTGGTGTAAGCTACATGTATCATAAATAACGTAAAACTGTGTTCTTCTAAAAACTTTTTGCAAAAAATATCGCCAGAACAGTTCTTGTTCTCGGGGAAATTTTATCTTCTTACTGTGAAAGTTCAAGTTAATGCATTAACTTTAGTTAAGCGGTTATAATTAAGCAATTTGAAAAATACATTTCAAATAATCGGTTCAAAATTAAGAGTTTAAGTATTACTCAGAAATTTTACAATTTCAATGACTGAAGAAGATCTCAGGAATTTTACTTATTATAAATTGTACTTAAAATATTATTAGTTTCAAATATTGACCTAACAAATTAATTTTTGAAAGCTTCAAGAGCTCTCAAGGCTGAAAGATGGATGAATGCTTTCATTTCAACTAATGATACCTTTAGAATATTATTATAATAGTCTAAAACTTATTTTACAAAAGATTCTAACGTCTAAATGTAATGTAATTTTACCTAGTCTAAGACAGATTGTACAAAACTAGCCATTTTCATAAGAATTGCCAAATATTTTATTATAATAAAATACTTTTTAAAACATAACTTGGTTTTCTTGACATATTTATTTTGTAAGTGATGCTTTTGAGTCATTATTTTTATTTTCGCATTCTTTTATGTGCACCAGATCTTCAAAACCTTCTTACTTGTTACGTCATTTACTTAATTCTATTTTACTTCTGCTAAGGGTTCTTCTAACAAAATAAAGGAGAAACATTTGAATCTATCACGTTTTCTAAGTGCCGGTGAGGAATTTTTATGTTTTGATATCATAAAAAATATTGTAAAAGGATCTAAAAGTTATTGAAGTGTTTTAGGTATTCTAAATGGCCTGAAAACAGTGGTCCTTAACAAACAGAGTTCGGTAATATATAATGCAATCAACCTAAAAGATAAAAGCAAATAAAACCAAACAACATCGTTAACATTATTTTATTTAACTAAGTGCCGAATAAATAAATCTTAACACTTAAAATAAATTACATTAAACTCGTAAATTAAAATAAAGTCGACGAGCTCGCGCATTTCAAAAAAGTTCTCAGTCTTAAGGGTGGGGGATGCAACGCTTTAAATTCCGGACAAGCAAGAGAAGTAAAAAAAAGGATTTTCAAAGTCCTGGAAGTTAAAACATTGCCATTCTTAATCAGCTAAATGCCAGACTGCCACGATTATCACAAAATCACGGATCAAGCTACGTGGCAGCTGGCATTTAGCTTGGCTATTAAAATCGCCACTTGATCCTTTGTCCAATTTTGTTTATTGAGACGGCGGCATGGTGACCGGGGGTTCATACATTTGTGGCATTACAAACATGGGCATAGTCATTGTCTGGGCTGGATTCAATGGCGGCGCCGGTAGGCCGAAAAGGATTCTGAAGTAGCGCGCGACTGTCCATAAAACATTGGACGTCTCCGGAAGCCTATAACACAATGAGTTTGATTATACATTACATTATGCTGCAAATATCAATTCAAATTATGTTTAAAAAGGTAAATGGTAACTCAGTTTCTGAATAATAAATTGTCTTTAAAAAATTAACGCCGGAGATAAAATTGAAACTGATAACAAAAAAGTTCCTAAATAACTCCATGATTTAAAAATTGTGGGTTCAAAAACTGAGTTTAAACCTGAAAATACCTCGACATTCAACAATTAAATTTAAAACACATCAGCTACAACAAAATAATATTAACAGGTACACATCGTCGAGCTAAATCCACATTACAAATAAATAAATTCTCATTGATATTTACAAAAAACCCTTTAAATCTAAACATCGTTGATTGCTACTATAATACAATCTGAAAATGAAAACCCACCACCATTTTAAATATAGTTACAAATGCTTCTATAAATGCCATACGATATTTATTTTTTTACATTAGTTTAATTTTGGATTAACTTTGCGACTACCTTGAGTTTCTTTATTTTCAACTTGACTACAATTAGGTACAATCTTTATCTTTTCAGTTTTATCTTCTGCAATTTTATAAACCTCAATTTTATCTTCAACAAGTTTATTCTCTACGTCATCTTTTTCATCTTCATTTGTAGCTTCATAACTATCCCCGTCACCCCCAAAAACACTCTCCATGAATTCAAGGCTCATCATTACTAAATTATAAGCAAAACTGTAATACCCCGGTGCATCAGAGTCTAAGGAATTATCAATTTTTGATTTAGTATATTTAGTAGTCTGTACAACTATTTTCCCAAAGGGGTCCTGTTCAAAGAAGAAGTCAAGGAAATCGAGAAAAAACCTTCCAGTTCCTACATTGGTATCTTGAAAAAATCTAGCTTCGTTATCAACGCTCCTTTTAGGCCTATTGCGGTTTTTCTTGTGGTGGCGTTTGCGAAAATTTCGCTTGTTCTTCCTATGAAATTTTTTAGGTTGCGTTTCATTAAATATAACTATAGGTTTCCAACCAGCATCATTATCAATTACCGGCAGTACTGTCGTATTAACTATATTTGATGCTTCTTTACTATAGGGCATGAGTCTACTGTTATTGGGTTTTGAGAATATGTTAGGATTCACAAAATATTTAACTCTCGGATAAAAGTAAGTGTTGGGATAGTTATATTTGTATTTCTTAGTTTTAATGTAATCATGCAAATCCTTATTATTTTTCAGTCTATCTAAGCTTACTTTTAACTCAGAGTACTTTTTCGGCCTATACCTATTTTTTCTGTAGGTCATTTTCCTCTGCGCTATATTCCTAGGTTGCGGTACTAATACCTGTCGCGGCTTCTTCACAATTTCTAATTCATCCAGATCATCATCTGGGTCGACGCTTTTTGTCGTTGAAACATCGGAGTTGAGACCTCTGACTGTCGCAGGAATCGCGCCATAAAACACATTGGCAATAGGATCTAAAATAGTTTTGACGCCTTCGATGACTGGTTCGAGAAATTTTAGCAGTATCGACTTACCGTCCCATCTTTCCGCTGCTCTTGTTGAGTTAACTAGTAAAGTGGGCGCCTGTTGCGACTGCTGAGCGGTCGCGTCGCCCTGGTGTATTATTTCGTTGGCCTGCGCATGGGCACCCATTCCCGTGGGGCTATACATCTCCGGTGACGCGAATTGTGGGCTCACTCCGCTTACGGAGTATGCGTGCGAGGAGGCGCTCGGAAAATCGATCGGATATTGCGAGTAAAGATACGGGTGGTTTTGTAAACCGACGCTGCAATAGATAATTATATTTTGTTATGGATTGACTCACCTGGGTTTGATGGTCTTAGGAAAACTGCTACGAATTCAGTCTTGATTTAGTCTTGTTTCAGTTTTGTCTTGTCATGTCGTTGTCTTATTATATTATGCCCTTTGAATGCCTTTTAGCATGAGGTTAAATATATTTTAAAATATTTACAAAACTTTTCAATTATTTTATTAGAACCCAAGTAATGTCTAAAATAGATTTTTAGACAATAAACGTTAAAAATGGACAAGGAACAGAATTAACATTTCAATCAATTTATTAGAAACACAAAGAGCTCTAAATAATTTAATAACTTACTTCCTTATAACTTTCTTTTCAATAAATTTTCTTTTCATTTTCCGATAACACAAAATCATTTTGTATTTACTTTGACAGTATATTTTTTTAAACTAATTTGTTACTTAAAATGTTTTTGTTTACTTTTTATCGTTTTTCTATCCCCAAGCCAACTGATTGGAAAAGTTTTTGTCATTTATGTGAATACTACAGATTTGAAACTAATTAAACTTATTTTACCTTCAATCAATCCAGGTCTGTAATTATGAATGAATATTATTTATATACTTTATGCATGGTAAATTCAAACTGAAATCTATTCTACATATTATTATATCTACTTCCAAGCTTTTTTTCATCAATAATTACACGAGTAGTAGGATTACCAGACCTCCGAAAAGTCCACGAGTTCCTTGCCAGCTCTTCTCATTGCTTCTGTAGTCCGAACTCTATTTTTGGCTAACACTAGTGTCATTATTTGTAGTTTTTTTTAGTCAATTATTGTTTGCTTTTTTGCCCGTCATCCCAAAGTCAGTCAAAGTCAAAGTTAAGTCTTAACAGTCACCACTAAACTACACAGAAGATAGAAAATAGTCAACCACAAAACCATTAGTAAGTTAAAGTTTAAATAACTGACTAATGACTTTGTGACTAATGTTTAGTCAATATGAGAAAGACAAGAAACAGTCAAAGCCAGTAGTCAGTCATCAGTCAACTGTACATGTACCATTTTAGGGTTAATTTAAAAATACATTTTATACACAAAAAGGGTTCATTTATATTGACATTTTTGGACTTAAAACTACAGTAAACTATAACTACTATGTCACAAATAATATATGTTTTATTACTAAACAAAGTACATCTGTCTATTTCATTACTGTTCCAATTTTGGACACGGGAATGCTCCCAAAATTAGACAAGGATTAGGCCTTGAGTCAACAATGCTGGCAAAATGCGAATTCGGGACTGCATTCCTACAATAGTTATTTAAGGCAAGGCTCCCTCACAATGTCTTTCTTCGCGTTTAAGGAATGATAATGATTTATTACTCATCCTCAGCATTGTTTAGCTTTTATTGAATAAATACAATCAAATATAAAATACGATTGCTAATCAGAGGGAATTTTCACAGCTCATTGCCTGTCACTTTATCTAGCAGTTAGGATATCGGATACTCATTCAAAAACTGAGAAACACGCTCTCTCTATATCAAGCTGAACTAAAAATAATTGATAAATTACCTTTCAAATGTCAATATAAATGAACCAACATATTGGATAACTGTAAAAACAATCGAAAACAGTTCTGTCAGATTCAGCTCAGTTTTACGATAAACTGAGCAAACATTCAATATTTCATACACTAGATTTCATAGAATATTGAGGGATATAAAAGATATCTGGACCAAATCACTTCGTAAAGCGGCCTACAGTTGTTCCCTAAATTCAACACCACTGTGAGTCCAACTATCAAGTATATACTAACGTTTTGTTCTCACACACAAACAAAATAATTAATTTTTGGTTAAATAAAGGTTTCCTATCAATAAAAAAAATACTTTCAGCATGATTAGACGGCATTCTGCAGCCAAATTGTTCAATGATCAATTTACCATACGATTTTTGCAGAAGAAACTATTTATAGATATTTCAAAATATCTTATAGATATATTAATAACTGCTAATAAAAATATATCTATAAAATATTTTGAAAGTTGCAAGTTTTTATAAAAATGATTATAATTTTTGTGATTTATTGGCTGTGTGATAAAAAAATTAAGAGAGCTGATTCCAGAATTGCGCTTATCATCCACTATTTCTTGACATAGAAAGATATGATAACCAAAACTTTCATGTGATTAATCGATTAATTAATGAAATGACCGAATAAACTATCCGTTGATATAATTATGAAAACACTATATAAATACAAGTTTATCGATTATTTATTGTACGTAATTGAAAATCGATACAAATTCCGTACCAACTCTTATAACAGTAAAATGAGGTAAAGCCGTCCATCGGAAAACTTTTGTATTTATGATATCAGTTCTTGGAAGTATACATATAAATGTGGTTTATACTTTAACAGTCAATGAAATATTAAACAGCCAAAAGTTATATTGCGCCTCTATTTTTGATAAAAGGTAATTCGATCTTTCTGTGTGGGAGTATTTTAGGTACCTACATTTAATTTTATGTAACTTAGACGCAAAATGGAGTATGGTAAACTATTTTGTAGTTGAAAACGGCTTGTAATTTGTTTATTTTTAACCGTACTTAGTGGATTCTATTCTCAAATCAATGGACGATACAATTTTTAGGGGTAAATTTTATTCAGGGTACGTAAAAATGTACTTCTAGATATTTATTCGTGCACGGGTGTGTTTGTTCTATATTTTCAGTAATTTCAACGAAAAACTCATTATGTTTTCCATCAATTTTCATTTTACGTTTCTTTTAATTATACGTGTGTTTCGGTCCAGTTTCATTTCTAAGAGAATATAAATATTAATTGGTTATAAACGGATCAAACGGAACTGTCTTCGAGTTGATTGAGTGCATGTCGTCACCGTCAATCGATCTCGTCATGCTCGGTGGTACGTATTAACATGGATACATTACTTATTTTACGGGAAATGGGGAAAATCAAATTGTTTTTACGGACATATAATCTTACAATATAAGTGTATTTATTAAATCATTTTTGAAAATTAAAAAATAATGTTTTTCTAGAAAATATTTTTCATTTATTATTTTCTTGAAACATTTTGTAAGAAATGAATTTTTGAAAATGGTTTAGGCGTCCGTAAAATCAATTTCATTTTGTTCGTTTAATTTAAAACAATAATATAGTAGCTATTCTGAAATCATTATTTCAATGAATTTATAAATGTAGTTTTTGCAGTTTGCTCAGATTTCCAAAAAATGCATAAATGAATAGAGCTCTTGTAGATACCCATAGACAAATTATTGTACCTTCTTTTAAAACGATTAATTAGTCTATTCTCTGTAGTATTAAAATTATTCCCTTTAAAAAATAACAAAATTCAATGGTAACTATTATAAAAGTTAGTAAAGAGAGCGAAAAATGGGGCTCAAATTTCAATAAGTAAAACTTTTGTGACTAATTAAACTTTAGTTGGAAATTTTAATACAGACAACCGGATTTAGAAATTGTGGATATCGAAATCCCAAAACTTATTAAAACCCTTGAATACATGAGATTAGACATACACCTAACGAATAGGAAGGATGTTTAAAATATAAATCGACCAGCGTATCTTCGCTTGCGTCACTTAAGAGAGAATGGGTCATAATTTTCCCCGTTTTTGAAACATTTTTTGTTGCTACTCTGCTCATAATGGTTGTAGCATTATGTTTGATAGCCTATAGCCTTCCTCAATGAATAGGCTATCCAACAGTAAATTATTTTTTCAATTCGCATCAGTCGTTCCTTAGATTAGCGCATTCAACCAAACAAACTTTAGAATTTTATATTAGTATAGATATAGGATGTAATTAGCAAAGCATTATTTCTTTCCTTTACCTACAGCTATTCAAATAATTTTACAGTCCAACAAACAGCTTTATTAAAAAAAGATCTAGAATTGCTTTTATTATATTTTGATGAAACTCTATCGCTATCTTCAAGAGAGACTGATACTTGAGACATTCTTAATGTATTACTTAATTGATTTATTATTGAGATCGAATATTAGTTTTGGGCCTCTGAATTTCTCGACCTTAATAGAAAAGGTAATGGTTCAAACATATGCCTAGAATAAATATGTAGACTGTAGAACGCATATTCATATGCTATAGCCTATCGATAGTACAATCTTATGGAGGTATAGAAATACTATTCTTATTGATTCAAAACTATTTGCTTTACTACTAATTCCAACATTTCAGTAGAATGCATGAAGGCATGCGGCAAAAGTATCATAGTTAATAAGTTGGTCATCCGCTGACTTATGCAGCAAATGGTTGTCTGTATACTAAAGCTAGTTTATTTGGATAATGTAAGATGTTGGACTATAGCCAACCATCAACTTGATAAAAACTTACTTAGCTTAAAATTTAAGAGAGAATAAGCAAAGGTCTCGCGTATTTTAGATAGACACCAATTACTGTGTTCTATTATGGTAGCCACCATATAATTTACATTTTCTCTCAGGCTACTTAAGTTTTCCGACTGTGTTTTAATAATTTAGTCCAGTCATTATAGTAAGTTCACCTCGGAATTCGAGATACCCAGCTGTAAGTCTGTAAATACTTGTATATTGACACCCTAAAAGTTGTCTCAAAACCTACATATGGTAGGGTGTACGCAACTATAAAATTTCAAGGTCCAAAGTCCCAAAAACCGGTTTTTTGAGCTTTTTTTGTAAATATCTCATTTCCTATCGAATTTTTGCATTCGTATTCATTACCAATATTGTACAGTATAAAATTCTCTACAAATTTTGTTTGAATTTTTTTTTTTACGGTGAACCGTTTTCGAGATAAAGGGCGGAGAGCGCGCGGTCACAGGATCATTTCAAGTCAACCGGTGCCTCCGGTCGAAGATGCGCCATATATAGTTGATGAACTATCGATAAATCAATGATTATAATAATAAATAAATTTAACCCATTACTGTCCCACTGCTGAGCAAGGGTCTTCTCCCGTAATGAGGGAGGGGTTAGGCCTTGAGTCCACCACGCTGGCCAAGTGCGGGTTGGGGACTTTGCATGCCCTCAATAAATGTATTTAACAAATTTTATTCAAGCAAGGTTTCCTCACGATGTTTTCCTTCACCGTTGGAGCATGTGACAATTATTTCTAATACACACATAACTTCGAAAAGTCATTGGTGTCATCATTTTCTTCATAATTATATTAAATCTATATCTTTTCAATAATACTGATTTATTTGTTTTTTTTTTCATCATGTAAGAAGTTATTAATATTAATTAGGTTAAAATTCTAATATAGTGCCTATATTTTCATGAAAAATTCTGCAATTACATGGGCAGGTAAGTGTTGATAAGTTAATTAATACTGAATAAAAAGTGGATAGGTTATGAAAAAAATGATAAAAAATAATGTAATAGTTAATAGAAATTGACAAATATTTATTAATCATTGATTTATCGATAGTTCATCAACTATAATATATATGGCGCATCTTCGACCGGAGGCACCGGTTGACTTGAAATGATCCTGTGACCGCGCGCTCTCCCCCCTCTATCTCGAAAACGGTTCACCGTAAAAAAAAAATTCAAACAAAATTTGTAGAGAATTTTATACTGTACAATATTGGTAATGAATACGAATGCAAAAATTCCATAGGAAATGAGATATTTACAAAAAAAGCTCAAAAAACCGGTTTTTGGGACTTTGGACCTTGAAATTTTATAGTTGCGTACACCCTACCGTATGTAGGTTTTGAGACAACTTTTAGGGTGTCAATATACAAGTATTTACAGACTTACAGCTGGGTATCTCGAATTCCGAGATTCTTACCTAATTTAAGCTTAATTGACTGCACTAATTGTGTGTAATTTTTGTCCCAATGTGTAAAAGTTCTTAGCAATAAAAGTTAATTATAGCTCTACATTCCAGTCAATTAATTAGTAGGGACAAACAATTAGAAAGGTTTTTAGTTACGAAATTAAATGAGCGGAATGAAAATAGTTTAGTTAATTGAAATTATTTTGGGTTAGCGTAATTTGATACAATTTTCCGCTTCACTTAATTAATATTAAGGTTAAGCCCAAAAGGATAAATAGGGGTTTAATTAAAGCTAATATAAATATAAAGTCCTTTTTTTAAATAGATTTTACTGTCTCTAATTACGGGTTTATTTGGTTATACTAGGTACTTTCATCTCTCCTCTCAAATCACCTTCAAAATATTACCAACTATTAAGAGAAAACCCTGTATGGTTTGTGCCTAATCTCATGTGACGATACAAATTTATAGTAATAGCATTTCTCAGATACGCACATATCAAAACAGTTGCGTTTGCTTTATAATATCCACATAAAATACCAGTTATATTCACATTACAAATTAAATAAAAAAATATTTTGAATACCGTTTTACCCTGGAGAAAATTCAAACAACAAATAAAATTTAAATCCTACTCAGCCTTTATTTTTAGTACTGTGAGACTACCAAAACTTTTAACGGGATTACGATTAATTATTCTATTTAATTATATAATATTATAGAAATAATGATTTCAGTATAGCTTATGAATCCTTTATAAGTTAATGAAAATGTATTTCAACTTTTAGTTCATATTTAAAAGTAATTTTAATTATGTTTTGTCTTTTCTCTCTCATTTACATTTAGTAACGTAATGGCCAAAATCTAGCATTGATTACCGATCAGGTAATTGGTGTGGTAACATCCTTATTTGAAAACTAATTTGTACTAACAAGGTCAAAAAGTTCAATATTATTACTATCACTATTGTAGTGGACAGTAATAATATCCAAAATATAGACTTCTCTATCACATGGTAAATGAGAAAAAGAGACAAAAACACTCCCAACTTACCCAGTTCCATAAGTCTCATATAGTTTCTTAGCGGCCATGCCGACGGTGACCAGTAGAGCCACTTTACTTGCCATGAAGGCTTTGAGGGTTAACACGGTGACTACAGCCATCGCGAACATTACTACACCGGCTGACTTCATGCCGAATATCAGAGGGATTATCACTTGCATTACTTTCTTCTTTTGTCTTCTTCTACCTGGAATTAAGAAGAGAAGATTTTAAGTAAAAAAAAATAAATACGACTGTAAATCTGATTCTTCCTCAGAAGTTTTTTTCTGGAGCAATAGCTCTGTCTGCTTGGTGGTTAAAGAAAAACCCATTCTCAATCTTTGGATGTTCAAAATACAACTACCTTAGGATAAATAATTGTTGAAAAATAGTTATTAATTAATGGTAGAAATATATTAAGGGATGGTAAAGTCGACGAAAACTGTAAACTTAAATTAGTATTCCACATTTTGTGAAAAATATGCTTATTAATAAAAATAATTTTAACCGCACTTATAATAAATAATCAACGTTATGGCTAGACAGGAAGAAAAAAAGTTATAACACATTTTGAAATAATTGTGGTTACTCATAAAACTGTCAATAAAGCTTTATCCAGACCCTAAAAACGACGCTATGGTTTATACACATTTGTTGAATAAAATCGGCGTAACAGAAGCCTAGATAGCGACTGAAATACACAGAATTTTCATACAAAATAAAATTTGGCAATATTTTAGGGAAAATTTTAATAATAAAATTCCTTAAATTATTCTACCCCATATACCGTTGCCAAAATTCTAACTACATTGTCACACAAAACGTAATTTATTAATCTAGATAACATCTTTGGCAGAGGTCTTTGCATAATTTCTTTAGCAAACCCAGTAACGTAGGGTGAGATAAGACAGACAGTTAAGAATGCGACCTCCCATACCTAGTGTCAATGTAGGTAGTTTGGTACACGTTTTAAAGACTTGGGTTTTGTTAGACTAGAGATTTTTCATCTATACTAATATTATAAAGCTGAAGAGTTTGTTTGTTTGTTTGTTTGTTTGTTTGTTTGTTTGTTTGAATGCGCTAATCTCAGGAACTACTGGACCGATTTGAAAAATTATTTCAGTGTTAGATAGCCCATGTATCGAGGAAGGCTATAGGCTATATATCATCACGCTACGACCAATAGGAGCAGAGTACCAATAAAAAATGTTACCAAAACGGGGAGAATTTTGATCCATTCTCTCTTATGTGACGCAAGCGAAGTTGCGCGGGTCAGCTAGTGTAGAATATGTTTTAGGAGGATCTAAGAAGGTTAGAAGGGTTTTTTGTTTTAGGCTGTGAAAATCGAGTGATGGAAATCTGACCTAACAGCAGGCTTTGATAACAAGTACATTGTACATGACATATATATGGAATGATCGTCAAGGTTGACCTGAAATAAACAGGTAACTGGAATAATAGTCAAATTAGCTTGTGCTTACTAAAAACACTCTTTAGTACATAAATACTGGCATTTTGACGTCAAAATTGGCCCAACAAATACCTTATTTCTGTAGGAATTATCAAAATGTAATGGAATGTCCCTTTTAATTACTACTATAAGATTTATCTATACTACGCCAATCATACCACGCGTTAATTTTAGAACACTCCTGTAAAAATACTTGAAACACGCTTCTCATTAAGATCAGTGCAGCCATCTATGCTCTTCTATAGTATCAAACCGGACACGTCAAATGCACAACATTTATAACACTAAACATCTACACAAGAAGAAAAAACTAATTTTATCTGATACTCAAAATGTTACTTTATTTTCAAGAGCAATAGAGTCGAATTTCCAGCACTAAATTTGACCACACAAATATAAATGAAGAAAACGATTTTCAACTGTATTTCTTGAGTATTAAAGTGTAAAATTCTTTGAAATAGTCTGTCAGTAACGTCATTAGTGATGGTCGAGTAGCGATGGGTGTCAAATCGATTCGTGTCCGCAAAGAAAGTTGATTTGCTACCGATTCAGAATAATCAATTGATTTTCTAATATATCAGGAATTATAAAATAATATCCTCATTGTTTCCGTTTTATAATTAAAAAGTAACACGATAAATCATTTTTAATATTCCGGCATTCTTAATAAATAATATTTTTTTACGTCTATGTCACCAAGCGTACAACGTGTGTTTTTTCAGTTTTACTTACCTCAGCTACCTCTTATATCCGTATTAGTAATAAGTGGTAAAGCAATATTATCAAACTAAACCCACTGCCTTAAAAAATTATATAACCCTGTCGTGATTCAAACCTGAGACCTTATGACGCAGCAACAATTTACACTAGACGAACAAAGTTTAAATTTCTTATTAAGATATGATAGCGAGAAAAATCCCAAACTACAACATTTTCGATTAGCAAAAGGGTTGTACCCAAATCAAAATTACGACGGGCCATAAGATACGTCCCATATTTCCCAAAAAACTACCGTCAGAAGGCAACCTTAATAAATTCTGAAGAGCTATGTGATTCACATGAGCAGGCAATATGCTTCGATATTTTAGGGCTTAGTCTATTTATAAATGGGAATATTGATTTCCTAAAGCCTGGCTTTAGTGCTCATGACAGCGATTGAGAGGGTATTAATGGTCACCGATTGGGAATGCTCTTTGCCTGTGTTTGGCGTTTGATTGAGCAGCGCTTATTTTATTATGAGGCTTTATTTTACTAAATGTATTCGATGATCCTTACTATTACATAAATTACTTTGATTATTTTAGCTTATTAAGAAAGGGGCATTCGTTTTTTGTGATTGTGTTCTTATCTTGCTCCGAAAAGCTAGTACGACCCCAGAAATTATTGATAATAGACAAATTCAATCAATTATTAAAATTTTAAAACCTTTTACCGATCTCAGACTTTTAGCTTACACAAGAAAAAAAATGACAAATTATCTTGTCACCATTTAATGCTATTTCATACATCATTCCCTATTTGACCTTCACTAAAACCGAACAAATACATTTGTATTCTTTTGAATTTTATATTTTACAGCCGTCTATACTTCACGGCGAAAGGCTAATAATTTCACCCCATATATTTACGAGGGTTGAATAAAATTTATATTTTTGCGACTATCTAGCTCCTCATAAAACGATGAGCCTCGATCGCTTGAATGTTTACTGCGAACGAAATTTATTGGTTGTCAATTTTATTGTACTGCCTGTTGTAAATTATAGGATTGCTTTAACAACCGTAATAATGTCAAGTCGATTCTGTTGTACTAGACATTCAATACATACAAATGTATTACGAACTAGCCTTCTGCTAGCGAATTCGTCTGCGTGAAATCATTGACGGAGTAAAAAGTTTACACTGTGTGTTCCCATCAAAATATGGTCAGGTATTTTGCATAAAACAGTATACACGCATGTATGTACGCATCAAAAGTTTTCAAAGTTATCAAGTAGCTGAAGTGTTAATCCGATTATGAACTACCTGTGTACCGAACATCTAAATATAGCCAAGTAAGTTTCTCATGAAAAAGCAGCAAGTACTAAGGTCGATGCGATTCGATTGAAACATTGGGTTATCAAATAAAGTATCCTAAACTTTAAATTTCAATCACGTTTAAGACTCTCATATCTTCATCATTTCTTATACAGATTCTATTTACTTCAATGGCATCTGTCTCGAGTTTATTTATATGATGGCAAGCGTTTCGGGTTGCATGAATTCGACTTTGACGCAAAGCAAATATTTGTAAGACACGTTGAGTCGTTTAGCATCTATTTGTATTTTGGGTCCAAGATATTTTATTTGTTTAGGTCGACCCATGTCTTGCGGTGTTATAGTTAAGACAGTCAACAAACTATGCAAACAATTGCACCCACGCGTGTTGTTAAATCAATATTTTACTGATATTGTTATTTTCACGAGGTGTTTGTAGCCAGTTTCTCTTAAGATTGGTAATTGGTATTTAAGCAACCTGTGATGCAGTCACTTGAAGTGAAGGCGAAAGGTCAGGAAGGCTGACCCCACTACTGTATTAAATTCATAGAATGGAAGAGAGAGAGGTGTGGTCACTTATATAGGTGGCCGTTCAGAGATTTTATAGCTGCAGGGAGTCTACATATTTTGAAGAGTTTAAGTCTGACCAAGCTGTAATTATGTTAACTATGGTCAAGTTATACGAGCATAGCTCATATAACACACAAAGACCTTGAGGCTGGCTTGAACAAATTTGACACTGAAACCAGTACGACAGACATAAATAGAATTAAAAAGAAGAATCCAAAATTATAGCCTTATTATCTACCGATAAACTTTTTACTCCATCAAGAGTTATAAGATCATGATTTACTAAGAAAAATCGTTCTAATTTACACCAAGTTATTCCAAGACTAATTTTACGCCATTTATCAACGAAAATAACAAGGAAGGCTCTCGAAACTTCCACGAAATGATAGCTCATAAAACTTGATTCTTTTGCCGATTTTTTTAGAATAATTTGTGATTGCCTATAATTTGCTGTAAATCAAAGAATCCTTGATGGTTAGAAGAAAAATACCGTCATTGGATTGCTTTATTATATCTTATTTGCAATGCTTTCTTTTCATGTTATTTTCCAAATAAAATATTAAAAATGTCTGTAACATAGGCAAGTTGAATCACCATTACAAAAATATTTGTTGGTCGTGCTAAGAAACGGCAAGAAACACATGGTAGCTTGCTCTTTTTATTATTGCTATTATGTTTGAGTGTTATCTTCACATGATTTTGTCGTCCTCAATGGAACTAGTCCTACTGAGTTATCTTATCTTGGCACATACTCTTCAAAAGACATCTCACGTGAGACAGAGCCTCTCCCCGATACCAAATATTTTCTTCTAAATGGTTCGTGTATATATCATACAGGAAATATTTCAACCATGGGCAGTTCTGAACGGAAGCAATAAGTAACAAGTTGCATAACTTGATTAATGCCTTCATTATCAAAACATCCGCTTTCAAGCTTCAAATCGCGTGACCACTAACGCCATCTATATGCATATGTCCGAACTAAATTTGCATTAGAAAATTCTCATGTAAATCAACCAATGTAGCGTGACTAATCGAGTGGATTGAGTTATAAATGTCTGTGTTAAAAGCTTAAGAAGTTTTTCATATATGCATAAATACATACATAATGCCAAGTTTTGTTTGAGAGTAGAGAGGGACCAAAGAAAGTTTAAGAAAACTATTTTAGTAGCGTAATAGTTCATACCAAAAATTTATAATTAAATTAATTTAATTGTAATTTTGTCAGTCAAGCCTTAACCTTTCTTATTTCGGAATAAACTCTTGACCAGCTGTGGGACAATAATGGGAAAAAACCGCCTCCCATTGAACACAAAATTGCACCCACTTCTACGAATTCTAGTGATAAATTAATTTTATTTTATTAAAATGAAACTTAAAATTACTAAACTCATCAAAAAATTAACATCAGACACAACATCAATAATTAAATCAACATCAATTTTATAAAACAGCCTATTAATAAGCCGATTTCTAACATACTCAAACAAGTAATCTATCAATTAAGTTATTAAAACTTCATTACCAAACATCCGCTTTCTTTAACTTTAAAATCGCGTGACAGCCAACGCCACCTATACTTCCATTTCCGAACTAAATATGCAAAAGATAAAATAGTTACATGCGAACTACATAAACATGCAAACGGACATGAATAATAAATCATGAAATCAATGAAAAAATAACGGTAATTTCACCAAAGAAAGTAGGTGGTATTCATCCGTAAAACCGATGATAAATAATGAAATGCCGTGACATACCGTAAATGTACTTAAATGATTCGAGAGAAAAGTAAAATGGGTTAATTAAAATAACTGCACGCTGTACTCGCACGCCATATTAGAAACTCATTTGATGACTGGCTGTATGTAGGATTCCTGTGCATCTGTTTTTTTTTAATTGTTCATCTGTCATTCGGTGACAGTTGGATGTCATTCCATTTTAGAACGTCATCGTTAATTTGAGCTGACATTTAACTTTTTTTCGAATACATCTCACTCTCGCCGTTGAGATTTTCACATTTCAATCAGTATTTTTTTACCTTAAATACGCTGAGACACTTCGTGCAACGGCCAATTATGTGTTTTTCTTATCATTAATATGAGTTACAGAGAACTGAAAGTGAATATCTGTCTTCTAGCTATCTGTGTTTTTTTTAAATTCCATAGACTTATTTGTAACTAACACAGCACGAATTAGCATTATCGCTTTTTTACAGCGATATATTCGTTTAAAACAGTAGAATTATTTTGGATGGGATGTACTAAAAGGTAGAGTCAATTTCAAGAATAAAAGTTGTTCACGTAGGGAATTCTACGTCAAAAATTATGTCTTCCTAGCCGACATTCGGCGACCTGCTTTATTGAATCCAGCCAACGCGAAGTAGGAAGTCAGCATGAAATGAAATAAATTTAACCTATTAATATGCCACTGCTAGGCAAGGGTGTCCTTCCGTGGCGCTCGTCATCTACGCTGGCCAAGTGTGGGTTGGGAAGTCTATCCATATTATAGCAAAAGTATTAAGTGATAGAAAATTGATTTAAATGATACTGCAGTAAAATAAAAAGATAAACTCATAAATAATGCGCATTATACTAAGAAAATGTGAGAAACAAAGACATTTCACGAATGCGTGAAAACTTAATATATTGCTATAAAACAGAAACAAAATCAGATATGAAATAGACACGAGACAAGTTGATTTACAGTTATTTATACGATACATTTATATTCAGAGCATATCTCCAGATACTGGAGTCTAGATGAGTTATGAATGCTCTATTTGCAATTATATACCGTTACATACACGTACAATATAAATTAAAAATGTAATTTATAACAGAAAGTCTTGAAGAGAAACCTAACGACTAATATTGAAGTATCTTTTGCAAACTTTTTATTTAAATTTATTGCGATGAAATGTATTGGAATGCAATTTATGAGTGGAAAATTTACAGGGTAATGACGTATATGGCATAGACAAATTACATTACCGCGATTTTTTACAACTATCAACAACCTGCTAACCACCGAGAAATTTCGTATGAAAATGAAATCAGCGTCCCTAGCGGGCAGCGTAGAAACTAAAATTTTACTTCACTTAAAAGACACTCGATACTCATTATAACCAACTGCAAAGAATCTCGCTACTGATGTCATTGTGTACTCAATGCACTAACATAACTTCGTTAAATATTGTTGATTCTATGTTCCTGTTATCTAGGACTAGCATTTAGCGTTTGTAAGTTAGAGTTTGTAAAAATACCAATAAAAATTGAAAACATTATTAACCACCCGATAATCGAAGCTGAGACCTCATTTTCATCAGAAGCATACTTATGTTATCGCTGAGATGACAAAAAAGAGCAGAAAAATCTGTTTTTATTAACTTTACCTAATTTACATTAGCTATATACATCACATATATTATTGCATTACATTTAAATAAAAGGGACCGGTAACTTTATCTGCCTTTTCGCAATAAAATGATTACAAAGGCATTATACCCTTTTTCCGTATAATGCGTGTGACAGGTGTAAAAAGGGTTTTATTTATCTCGAACCTGAATTGCAGATTGTAATTTTATTGTTATTCATTTTATTCTTTTGTTTATGTTCTACTTTACAGTAAAAAGATACCTACTAGCTTCTCGCCACGGCTTTGTCCATTTTAAATATTGGTTGCTCCCAAAAACATTATCTTATCGATATTAATCTAATGGTGAATTTGCACCTAAATCCGTGTTGTAGATTTTCTGTATAGCGCGAACAAACAGTTCGACGAAGTGGGCGACTTTTGGTTTATGTTTAGCAATAATTATACCAAATTCTTATGGGGTTTGCAGAATCCAAAGAGTGCCACTTGTCACGTACTTTAAAAAAATCTTTTCTTCATTCACATTCATAAATCTTCTCATACATGACCTTTTGTTGCTTGTGTTACGCACCTATCCTTTTGAACTCATTACAAACCTCATTTGAAAAATATTTTATCAACGTTAGAGCATGTAATAATATTTTGAATACATAAACAGTTTTGAAAAGCTGCTGATGTGTAGGCTAAATTCCTCAACCATTCACGTGAGAGACAAATATTTATACCGGTCGGCTCATTGTTCTGTCGAAATGTTTCATAGCTACAGGTAATATTAATAATAAAATATACACTTACGTAAACCCAACCTGTGACCAGGTAATTTTGGTGTCTTGTCTTCCTCTTTCTCTTCCTCATTTTTGCTGCTTGATTTTTTCGCATTTGGATCCGAAACATCTGGAAAAAATTTTCGAAAATGTTAGTAGTGATTCACATTTATGATGATTTTTTAAACCCCAACTTAAAATACAATTTTGCTGTAGTAATTCCATGATACGTTACAGCTAACTCGTTTATGTGTGTAAAATTCAAAATTTAAGTATCCGCTCTTTTTCAACATTCAATCAATTTCGGATTTCTGGACCAATTAGACTGGATTGTTTTCAGAAACATTTTTTTTCAAAATTCCTATGAAACTAGTAATAAAAGATGATGATGATGATGATGCTCATCATATTCTGGCAAAACCTGTGTGTCTTCTTAAACAAAAATAAGAAAGTAAGGTAAGACATAAAGAATCGCTCTATTACGAAGGTATCCTAGAACCTGAGCAGTGATCGATTGTCTTCTTCCTGATCAATTTGACAGACGTTGATTTTTACCAACGTTTAATGGACCAAATAATAGCTACGTTGAGACGCAACATTTACATATTTTCCTTTTTGTCTCGTCTATTTTTATAACAATTGACAAGCAAATGTTTTATCTGACAGGAGAAGAGATTTGGTCTGCTATTTTCGTACAAGATCTTTTTGTAAAAGGTTGAAAATGATTGGGCTATTTTGGAACTGAATGGAAGATTTTACTATACAGAATTTTAAACTGAGCTTTATAACTGAAACAATATCCTGGCAATTATCTGTTAAAATTGGAACAGTGTTTTTTTTATAAAACAAAGAAATTCAAATATATAGCTCGATTCTCTACTACTATCGACTACCGACAACCGACCTGTCATAGAGAAATTTTGTATGAAAATCTGATCAGCGCCTCTGACGGGTGTCGTAGGAAATATTTTGGCAGTACATTCTAAATGTCAAAATTTGGATACTCCATAGCACCGATTGTACAGAATCGCGCTACAGTATCCAGTATATACTCGTAGCAATAGGCTTGACCCATATTACAATGAGACAAACGCTGTCCATGCCAAAACGTGGTTGTATTTTGTATACCTTCGCTTAGTATTTGGGTATAACAGATGGAAGGTATGTTTATAAAACCAAAACACCTTATTTAATTACCAAACTATAAATATCCACTAATAATTAAATAACCTTGATGTATATAATAATTCTTAAGAATCCCTCAAACTATTTTTTCACTCATAAAAAAAGTATTTCTGGAAAACCAAGGACGAGTTTCTTTCAAATAAACTTGTTTATCACGATATTATTAGATAATCTTTTCTCATTTCCACCCGTCACATCAAAAATCATAATATAAGAAAAATAAGTATAACCGTTTATTTTCCCAATCTAGTAACACCCTTTGAAGCAAAAATTACGACTTGTCATCGCTTCAAAAGAGGAAAAATGGAAACTGCCAACATCGTTTCGAAGAACATGAATTAAGAGGTTGATGTAACTGCTTGGATAAAAATACTTCTAAGAAGGACACTGATAAACTTGTGATGTACAATACTTTACCTCGATTCTCTACCACTATCGACTACCGACAACCGGCAAGCTATCGAAATTTTGACATTGAGAATGTACTGCCAACAAAAGTTTCTAAGACGCCCGTCAGAGGCGCTGATCAGATTTTCATACAAAATTTCTCGATGATAGGTCGGTTGTCTGTAGTCGATAGTAGTAGAGAATTGAACTACTTGTCATTAAATATATATAGTAAAACGAATAATCTTTAGACAATTCAACTTCTATTTATCGTATCGCAAATTTCTAAAAACAGTTGTTTGGAAAAGATATACAAAAATCTTTTACCTATATACAATAGTCGATAATGACGCAAAATAACCCATCTGTGGTAATTGTGAAAAATGAATTATTTCCTCAAAAGAATCCATTATTGAGACTTAAGTAAGACGCTAAAAAATATTATGAGAAATACAAATATCCAATAAGAAATATTATGTAGTTTAAGTAGTAATAATACGAAACTTTTCTATCTGTTGGTAAATTGCGTGAATACGACATGAATTTTAACAAGATAGGGTAATTACTATAAGTTTTAAGTTATGTTACTGCTAAAGTTGTCAGTACCTAACTTGTATCAAGTTAAATTACATTGTTGTTAATATGCCTTGTCATATATAGTATATATGTTACTGTAAAAGCCCGGACTGTGGTAAATCCTAAGATTTTCCGGTAAAACCTTAGATTTACCAACTCTCAATGGTAAAAGTCCGAACAATTCTTTTATTTCGAACTTCTACCTCTATTCACTTGATGATGTCGAGATGTCGCCGGAGCCCCGCTTCGCGGGGTTTCTCCTTCTGGGTGGTTTGAAAAAAAAACTTAGGATTTACCACAGTTCGGGCTTCTATAGTAACATATATACATTTAAAATTATGTGGGAATGGGCATAAATCAATTAACGACATACTTTTTGAAAACATAGACTATTAGATATATATTATATTAAGTCTGGATAGACTAACTTTCGTGATATTAGTTTCATTTCAGCTGGTCAAAAATAGTGTAATATTTTGACACTTTTACGTAATCTAACCTTTGACCTCAACAAATTCAAAAGAAACAGACCTAAATGAATCGTAATAACATTAGGTATATTAAGACTGCATCTGCTAATTTTCGTTGAGAACTACAGCATGGCATAGTTTGTTTTTGTAATTTATACATTTTTAATCTTGAGGTTTACTTTTGCAAAAAAAAAAAATGAAATCTACAAGAAAAGAAACACGGTTCAGAGAGTGACTGAGAGTTTGAGAAAGTGACTCAACTTACTCTCCTTCCTCTTTTAAAGATCTCCTTTAGTCAATCTCTGGATAGACTAGTAGTCAATGTCTTTAATATTAAATCCGCCTGCATACAACATAGTATATGAAGTTCGAACAAGCAAACATACAACTACCTATAAGCCGATAAGTAATGAAATATAGTAAAATGAAAAATACAAGAAGCGACCACAGTTCTAATTAGCAACATCACATCCAGCTACTAATAATGTAGTAAGTCTTCATTCTCTTAACGTACTTGAGACTATTCGCTTTCAATACAATATACTATTATTAGATACGTAATTAAACTACTGGTTCGTAATTAGCACGGGAAAGTGGGGACTGAAAGAGAGTTTATTCCCATGGAAGGTGACACAATCATGGCGCTTTCTACCTCAGTACCCTCTCACTGAGTTATTTAGATAGAGTTTCGAAGCAAGTAGTCAGTGGATCCCTGGAGGTCTGCTAAAGGAGTCCGTGGAGTATGGGAGTCTTATTTTACTTAGCCCAACCTGAAGTTTTACTAACCCAACCCGCACTTAGCCAGCGTGGTGGACTTAAGGACTAACCCCTCCCTCATTACGGGAGGAGACCCTTGCCCAGCAGTGGGACATTAATGGGTTAAATTTATTTATTTATAAACTGAAGTTTTGTCTGAGTAAGACAGCGTTTACGCCTGTAAACACCCATAGAAGTACAACATAAATTTGTATTTTTTTTTTGTTAACAATGTTTTAAATAATTCTCACACTAAATAATTTTTGCTACCATTTTTGGGTTGTATTTTCTTTATTTCGGTAATTAAAATATTGCAATAATTCCGAGAAATGCAGGATATTCGAGTAAAGATGTTTTTTTATGAACGAATGCACAAAATTGGGCTTGCAAATTTTGATTTTTTTTTAGTTTTACAATTTCCTGTAATTATTCTACAAATCCTTTTTGGGTACAAAGATATTTTATTTTCGTTCCTTAATAGATTTTTTCCGGTTCAATATTACCAAAACAACCTTTTCTTAAGTGTTTTTCAGAAACATCTTGTTGCCATCCACACTTACCGTTCAATATTCAAATGATATTTTATTAAGAAACCACATAGCAACGCGCTAGGCGGTAAAATCTGTGACCTTTCCTCATCGCTTGTGTTTGAACCAATATTATACCTATAATGCTTAAAACAAACGAAATCTATTGTCGCTTTTATATTATAAGGCTGTTTTCACACATTATACTTAATAATTAATAAAAAGTATATTACAAATTGTAATATAGCTTATGGTTTAAAATTTTGGTTGGATTTTATGTCAATGATGTCAAAAGATTTTTCATAAATAATTATACAGTTTGTGTTAAATTTCATTACACTGGGTTCTTTTTAGTAATTTAATATAACTAGGAATCACATTAACATTTTTCAAAGAATTAAAACCAAACAAAATAGCATCTGACGTCCTAGGCTTTATGTAAACTCTGTAACCTTTCCACTTAAACATAAATAAAAAAACAAAATAGAATAGAAAAGTGAAAAAAAATGTGGATAAGACGGGAAAAAACACTTAGATTTAGCCTTTTATTTGTTCAAATTGTATATTTATTATGAACGTCACCCTAACAGTCGCAAGTCCTTTATCCCCTGACTTCAGAGTCATGCCCCTGGAAACAAACCTTTGAGCTTACGAAATTATTTCAAAACGACAACAGGCCCTTTGTTTTACGAACTTTATATATTATTATTTGTTTGATATCAATAGTAAAGTTAACAAAAGCACAGAAGTTGGAAATTATTGAATAAATTTAAATATTTTGTGACAAGTTCACGTTTCAAATCCTTTTGGGAAAGTTTTTGGACATTATAATTACTGGTTTATTTGTCTTATTTTTGGTCCCTCAATGTTGAGCCTTCTTGTCAAGGTAGACGTCTGTCGAGAGATTTCTACAGCAAAAGACAGATGGAAAGTCTTGAAAAGTGGTTCTCGGTAAGGCATTTTGTGTGAGAGAAAACGGGGATGTTAATTGTTTGAATTTTTTATTCGCGATGTTTTGAGAAAACAACTTTATTTGAGAGTATTTTGACTTGGATTCGTAAATAAAATATTAATAAGATAAATAGGCGAACGAAAAATAAGTTTTAAAATCACATTTTAGAATAAACTACATTATTTAACCTTTAAGTTTTACAAAAATATAATACCTATTTTACCTTTAAATTTCACAAAAACATTTAAATCTTCACCCTCCCAATAAACCCACGAAACCCACGTCACACGTGTATATTATTCTAGACAGTACAACACTTGTACTATTGGGAATAATTTCCCAACAATAGGAATAAAGTATTCCCAACGTATTCCCAGTGATGTACGCAAAAATTACGACTGACTTTTCCAATGGGGATTGGTGAAATGAACCGCACTCCTTGATGTTGAATGTTGAAATAAATTTCGAAACACACAATGTTCCCGAAGGACAGGCCTTAAATATGTCACACTAAGTCTTACTAGTGGGTCTGTTTACGTTCATTTTTTATCAGTTTCTTTTTTTTTTTACTTTTTATTGAATGTGTATATTTTCCTAACTTATTTAAAAATAGGTAACAATTAATTAGTAATTCAGGTCGATATGCAATGCAGACTTGTTTAGAGTAAATTAAAATAACTAGTCAAATTATAGCTTATCTTTTACTCGGAACAATATTACGCGAAAATAGTAAAAAATGGCATATTGTATATTACTTTAAAACTTAACCTATTCACAGCTAAACACACATTTCTGAAAGGAAACTATTTTTGTTTTAATTTAATTAGTAGAAGACTTTACAAGTCAGCAAGTACTTTTAACAAACATACAAACAAATATCACCGACTTATCTTTATAAAGAAAAACATTACAGCTTGAATCCTCATAATATAAGCCAACAGCGTTTTAAATATTCACGTTCTCGTAATCCCAAACGATTTGCCTCTTAAAGATATTTACTTGTAACATGCAAAGGTTCGGTTTTATTATTACGCAGTTTTCGATCTTCAAGTAAGGAAAATGTATTCACGATTTCAAAAAGCTTTGTAGGCTAGAAGCCTTCTTGGCTAAAGTTCTACAATAACTAGTTGACTTGCGTAGTTTACACAGGTAATGCTTAACTACGTTTTCCAAAGGTTGGTTTTTGGAATATAAAGAAACCTACAAATCGGAATCTTTTACTATAATAATAATTATATACCAAAAATCTTCAAATGTGTTGAGAAGTTTAACCTTTATAAATAAATTGATAAATTTCCGTATTTTTATCTTAGTAGGTAAATAGGAACTGGAAGAAAAGCGAAGAGATATTTGCTGTAAAAACTGATCAGCAAAACTGTTTTTCGTAGGAACTAGTATTCTAGATATTTCAAAAGTCAAATACATATTTGTTATTCGTCAGTAGTGTACGAAATAAAACTGGAGAAAACACAGAAGCACCTAAATTATAATTGAGAAATAACAGCAACAAACCCGAAGATGCTGGAAACCATTATAAAGGTAAGGTAGCATAGCTTTGAGGTAATGTCGACGAAAACTAGATTACCTGTAATAAAAGTATATTACAACCAACATTCTGCGACGATGTATAAGTATAATATTATGTCATAAACTATTTTGTAAATACACTGAGTTGAATCTTGGGCAGCCGCGTTTTGTCTTTATAATTCGTGGGTTAGAATCGATTAAAACCTTCACGGTTGATGTACTGCAAATTTTGCTCCATTTTAAGGAAAAAGAGAGCATTGGTACAGTTTTATTTCAATTAACAAAAATCGTTTCGGAATACAAAAATAGCAAAAGCTTTAAACTCTGATTAGTTATATTAGAGTCTACAAACCTTTTTAAAATTGGCAGCGCATTATACCAAAAAAATATAAGAATGTAAACCTTTACTTATTCTTTATAATAGTAGTAAATTGTAGTAGATAAGATGTGTATCAAATTGATATGGGTATTTTAACATGGACATGCACTCAAAAGGAAAAAACAACCAGTAAGACTTTTTACTTTACATATTTTAAAAATACGTTGCGCAGAAAAGTCTTGCCGTGCCCATTTTTAATTTCAACCTCCGTATGTCACCACAGCAACAGCGACTTTACTATAATATGTTTTTATTTCATCCAGATAACTGGAAATGCTTTCTTAAATATACTTCACGATTATTGCTTTTATCATATTAATCTGTACTAAAGATATACTTAGCAACGCCTACTTTTCTCAAAGGTCAGGTATGTTACACCCACAATACAAGTTTGTTAGGAGTTCAGATTTTTTTTGTTATCTGATGTCGAGTACTCTATCTATCGAAACTTCTATTTGTGCAGGAATTTAGGAACAAAAGAGAGTTCTTTAAAGAAATTTAGTTATTTCAACAATCATCAATTTCGGCGAATTTACATAGAACTATATTCCGATAACGCAGTAGAAAACCTTGGAAAGCATAATTTATATGCGGGTTACTGATCGTCTAAATGCAGATTTTTGTATACCTCCGTAAGCTGCTAACCTATTTATATAATACTCAAGTTGGATAACTATAGTCAAATTGGAAAATTAAGTGTTTTAAAATTTCCTTAAAAACTATTTTGTCTATTGGGTGAAACCGAATACAAAACTATTCGTATTGTCGTTATTGAGTTTCTTACAAATGGCTAACTGACAGGGGATGTTGTATAGCATCAAGTTACATTCCTCGCGTAAGACAACAAGTAAATCCCTGAATACAGTCTTATTGGTAGAATACTGAAACGTCTTTGTGTTAGTTCAAACGTCTGTTTCAGTTTTAATATCCGGTTGTAAGTTTACACACTTGACGCTTCAGTTCAATTCAAGGCTGCTTCGGTCTTTACTGTAAGCTTGTGCTAGTCTCAACTTGAGGTTCCAAATTCATGCAGTTTTTTCGTTTAAAATTAACAAGGAACAACTACTGCTAAAAGGCTAATTAACGGAAAGGTGACTGGAACTATTTAGACATTTTAACTTCAAAATCTATGATTCTAAGAACAGAGTTATATGAATAGAGTAGCTGTAAATACGTATGAAGCATACTACTTTTCATTTCTTACTACTACTATTTAAACATGTGTAATAATAAATTATGGCAATAGAAAAATGAAGGTATGTACATTTGATACACCTTTGTCTACGTCTTCGAGTATAACAGACGTAATATAATTATGTATGAATTTTTGTACAAGACTAGTATATATTATTGTGGCTTTTACATAACAAAATAAAAAAATTGAATTGGTATTTTCTACATTTTTACTACCTTATTCCATACACTTATGCCGTTAAGAGACCAGGACAAACATAATTAATTTCCAAACCTAGAATACCTAGTCTAAATAAGAGAGATCTTAGTAAACAAAGGATTCTAGAACGAGCCCATACAAAGTGAGAACTCGTGGTAAATATTCTAAAGATAGACGTGTACATCACAACGTATACTGAATCAAATCCTTGTAATTACGAACTGAAAGGAGGCTTTCGCATTTAAAGCAAGTGATGAGTTTCGTCTTAGCGTTTATTAGGCTACTAGCTTCTGACTGTGACTTCGTCCGTGTTTTAAGATTTACAGAGGTAAAAAGGTTTCTGTGTGTTAATCCAGGTAATAAACTATCTCTCTTACTAATAATCGTCTTGTAAGATCTGATTAATAGTAGTATACAGTGTTTGATCTTCTCCAAACATACTAATTTAGCTTTAAACATGGTCAAAAATGACAAAAGACGTATGTAGCAAACATTCGTACATCCTTATGCACACCCTGATAATGTGAATATGTTTTAGTATATATGTAGATACGTATTATAGTATAGACTAGTAACAGTAACATTGGTGTAGTGTAGCGTAACAGACAAGCAAACAGACAAATTTTCGTATGTAGGTACAATGTATGAATGTGTCTGTGCGCATGTATTTGTGTGTGGTAATGAGTTACGTTCATGTGTGTTTTCTGTGAAAAGGGTGTCTATACAAAGAGTGTTTTGTTTGGATTTTATTGGAACTGGAAAGTAAACAAAAAACAACGTTGTAAAAATAAATCAGTTTTCTGATTTTATCATTGATTATAAATTAGGTTGGTCTCAAAACAAAATATTCTCATCATTCTCCTCTAAATCATCAATAAAAATATAATATAATTCGCCAATTTATTGAATTGAGGGCGTATCGGTTTTAGCGAATTTTATTTAGGTGTTATTGTTTATTAAATTAACGTAATTTTACCAAATTTGATCTTAATCGGTTGAGCCATTTAGCCTTTAAAATGTAACAGATAGACAGAGAGCATAGACTTTGCACTATTTGTATAGGATTGTTATTTTTTTTCTTTTTTTATACCTATAGTTAACATATTTTATCGTTCTTCGATACGTAGAGAGATAAAATAATTCGTCTCATCAATTACGTGGAAGGTTTATCGAGACACGTGTTCTTAATTAAAATACTGCGGCTTTTGCTTTAAAGGAATAGTGGTGATCGAGTTATTCGATTGTAATTAAAGGTAGGAAGGTGTGATCGTGTAATCTCTAAAGTAAAGGAAAGATTATCTATGAGTAAATTTATTAAGTAAAGCTTAATAAAACTATTAAATATTTATTCTGAATCCTATAAAATCAAATTTTATGTTTATAGCTATTTTGAACTATTTTCTTTCATTTTTTTTGCACCGGCTTTTAAAGAGGAGGTAAACAAAGGTATATAAAAATACCTTGACTTTAACTGTTTCCTCTGTTCCCATAATGATAAACTTCTATTTAATTTTGAGGAAATAGTTTTAAGCATCGCGCTAAAGGTATTCATGTATATCCGACTGATCTAACGACAGGTCTACGACGTAGCTGATCGGCTACGAAAAGTTCTACATACTTGTAGATTTTGTAGATCTATCTATCTTAATAAGACCTGTTTAATGACAAAATATAAACTCCGTTTAGGGATTTTTTGTGTTTGTAAACTACCAAATTATATTCTAACATAGATACTATACCAACAAAAAATAATAATAAGTACACAAAAAAAACATCCACAATTTCAAAGATATTAATTTTCAATATAATCTATAATGGCATAATTACGTTTCACCTCAATACGTTTAATCAAAATAAATTTGTATGCAGATTGGAAAAGTTATTATAAAGGCCAATAATCGATGGTGGGCGGAATCATTTACATTTTCTACGGGATAAAGGAGATGTCGCTTGTCAAGCCTTGTTTAGGCATTAAGTGCTTCAGATAGTAGATTTTTTTTTCATAATACCGAAGATTTTGAAATTCAGTGTGTAGTAAATCTTTCCTAGATTTCAGTTAGTTGGTTCAACCAAAGCAGCAATATTTATTTTTCATCAAAATGTGAGCATTTTTTTAATTCTTAACATCAAAATTTAAATGAGTGATTTTCATAGTTTAATTGAAATTCAATTTTAATGTTTGCGTATCAATCAAATCGGAAACTAAACTAATAAAATCGATTCACTTTTTTTAATCTATGCCGTTTCAAGATCATAAATATATTTTCTTATATGCGTATTTCATTGAAAGGAGAACAATAGTTTACTCAAGAAAAATATGCTTATTTCGCACATATAATAATAAAAATTAACAAAATTACACAATAACTTAATAAGTATGTTGCTAATTATAACCACTACAACTCGAGATGAGGTAATTAAAAACTAAACAGCTGTCCGCTAATTAATTATTTAATTTATAGGTTTGTACTTACATTTCACGCTTTCTAGTCACATTACGATTTTATAAGTAGCAGTACTTTTAATGTTTTTTTTTATTGTTTAGACTTAAGAAGTTACTATTAATACAGTTATTAATAGTAAATATACAATATTATGCTATTGCTGGTTCTAAAATGAACATAGAGATTGGTAATTTAAATTAATTTTTGTTTTAATAACGTGCAAAGCACAAGACAAAAGAACTACAAAACTAACTAAAACAAATAGTTAAGCACATTTCAATTCTAAAGAATAGGGCGCAATTTGCTTCGTTATGTTCAAAGGTTTTTATTTTTCAAGCTTTGCATGTCACTAAATTTCCATCAAATCCGTACACCCAATTTTCAAACCGCTCCAAAACATTCTACTATACATGATACGCTGTTAAACAAAAAACGAATCACACACAAGAGTGTAATACATCAAAACGCTTAATAATATTAAACAGCCATGAACAAAACCTGAACATTGTACTCGAAAATGCAAACAAAACATTTTATCCCACCCAAGAGGCTACTTCGAAATAAGCAGTGTAATGTTAATGAAATATTCAAAACGCGTGCTCAGACCGACTAAAACTCAAAGATCGCGGGCGATATAAACGAAATGTATAAATAATTCATTGATACACTAACGAACAGTGTTCAAGACGATGATTCTAAACTAAATTCTTTTGAAGGAAAGCCGGAACGAGATTTCACGGAGATAATTACTGTTCAACATGAAATAGTCGGTGTTCACATTTGTGTCAAAGAATTTTAAGAAGGAATTATTTAGAGGCAAGATTTTGAAACAGCAACTTGTCGGTTTATCAGTGACTATTTTTAATATAGGAACTTATTCATTTGATAGCAGTGAATAATTTGGTAGCACAATTGATATACATTCTGATGTAGTAGGATATGAAACCAAGGTAAAACTTGAAGAAATACTAAATAATAGAACTTAATTGCAAACATGACATATATAATAAATATATTGTTGGTGAATATATTACTCCAGAAGTAGATTTTAATACACATTCGGTTAATTGGCAAAATAAATAATATAGTTAAAATTAAAATTATCGTTTTCTAAGAAAATATGTGGACAAGAGTGGACATAAAATTCAAAGACTTATGCCTTGCAGTTGATAGAAAATCTGTGGATGCTGCTAATGATGATGAATCACTTTTGCGTGCAGCAAAATTAAATCATGACACTAATAAATCTAACGTAAGAACTACAATTAGATTATATGACCAATTACACAGTAATTACTGCGTGAATGTTTCTCAGAAAGTGGTACAATGTATAATTGTGATTTGGAATGACGTGAAAAAAAACATAGAATTCGCGTATGATTGGATTTAGAGGAGCAACTACTCTTCAATATTGGTTATTTTAGATGTTTCTAGCATACTCTATAGATAATTTAACTTTTATGTGACGATGTTCATGAAAGTTCAGAAATGCTATCTGGTGGTAAAAGGGCATTTACATAATTACTAACATTCAGGTGGCTGTTATCAGATTTCTTCCAGAAACTTTAGAGCAGGCTAAAATTTTGCGAAAAGTCACATGGATAATAGGCTGTCGTCTAAAAAAATGTGATGTCCTAGATAGAACGAAATGGAGAAAGAAAGCTGGTCCAGTCGGGAGATGAGATAGACGCTAATAAAGAAAACAATAAGAATCAAAAATACCATACACATAGCAAAATATCGAGAAAGGAAATAGAACCAATTGTCTCCTCTGAGAAACATTAACATCACTAAATAAAGTGTCTATATCCCAAAGCCAAATTTTACATAGAAGTTATATTCGAGAAAGATTCTTTAAAGCAACATCTTGTATACAACGCATTACTGTGTAACGGTCTGCTAAACTCAACGAAGCGTGCTCATACTCATAGATAGAATTAACACACACTAAGCATTAATCTGATTGTGCGCATTCAATTAGTCATTGCCAATGTTTCAAACTTTCTTTTTAATACAAAATCGTTAAATAACTTGAAACAGGTCAAAACGTAGACGTTAATATTACTTTTGGTAATGGTTATAAAAATATAGGAGAATTTGATTCGTGATTTTTAACTTTAAAATTACTTAATTTATTTTCTTGTGTAAATTGAAATTGGAATCCTATTTGGTTATTGTGGCCACTTTTTAGATTTTGATGAATTTATATAAATCTGACCTATTTTTGATTGATTATTAGCTTTACAATTTTTAAATATCGGAGGTATTTTTTTCATTTCGTCCTTACCTTTAGCAGTCCGCCCTTGATATATTTCTAGATCCAGAGCGTTCGTGTCATCCGCCTGGGACACTCTGAAGGTGTAGTCGTTCCAGTCAAAACTGAACGCGTTGCCCTCCAGGAATGCATCCAGCCAAGAATCAGTCGATCTCGCCATCCTCGCCTGCCTCGTTTGCAGCGGTTCTATCGTCAGCACGTCGAACACCTTCACAGTTCTTTGTTGTCTGACACTCCTTATTATCTCTTTTGCCATATTATCGATACACGTAGCATTATCACTACAGTCCAGTTCAACTATCGCCCTCACATCCCTCATCAACATAAAAGCGACAAATAGGATAAGGGGATTCATTTTCACCTACGTCTTTCACAAACACTGTGTCACAGGAATTCACCAATCCATTTGTGGGTCACGTTTTACCGTACCATCTAGATCGATGGCTACTTGGTTAATGAGTCCCTGTATGGCCGCCTGATCATTTTTATCTACCGTCACGCTGCACTGACCACGGCGGGCGGCGTGTGCATTATTTTTTTCATTGAGTTCTTTACTTGCATGTGTATGTTGCCGTATACCACTTTTCTTTCCACAGTGAATGTTTTTGTTCGACAATTTTCCGTGATCCGCACGTTTAAGGTGCTTTATTGAATATTTTGTAGTGCTACACAAAAAAATTCGTTTCGCTTTGCTATACGTCGCTAATAGGTATAGTGAATCAATATTTTACTTTCATATGTAGTGTTAGCAAATTTATATAGCGGTTAGATTGACAATAATATATTAGACATAGTAAATTAGTTTGATTAAGCTGCCATTAGTTTCATTTAGTTTTTAAGTTGCTAAGGTAGTTATTTGGTTTTATTTCGGTTATCCTTATTATTACTAAGACAGTCACTCGTCGTATATATTATTATGTTGAGTAATAAATGAAATGTGCGTGAAACTATGAGCATTTAATATGAAATATGACGGTAGTGATGACTCTGGACTACGTAGTCCCTGACTATCGATCTATTTGCCACGAGTTGTCTTCCCATCTATTGCACTACCGATGCTGAAAGGAGTAACAAGACAGCAAATGTCCCTTGCGAAATTATTAACCTTTTTCCACAATAAAAAATGAACAAAAGTCTTTCATAAAAGTAAAATAAAGTTCACAGTTTGAAAACACAAGTTTATTTTGTAAATATTGGTTTCATTTACATCGAAACAAGTCTATAGAAAAGGCTAAAGTATTAGAAATTCAAGAATATTGTCTAAGCAACATCTGTTGCCTCAAACTTGACACTTTGCCTAATTGCGCATATCATTAAGCGGCTGCGGCGCTTTACTTGTTAAATAAGTTTCCAGCCCTTTTAAATTGATTCTTTGATGCCTGAATAATTTACTGATCCATCTTAGACTTTGGAGGTTAAAGTTCACAATATTCAATAGAACCTTTTTGACGCCAGAATTGCACTTTTTTACTGACTTTTATTTGGTACTTTACAATACTCAAAACAATAATTTTATGATGTTTAATGATACTAAAAATTGTACTAAATAATGGGCAAATGTACATTAAAAAATACTTTTAGATATATCGAATATGAAGACCTAAACAGCTCAGACGTGTAATGCGATTCTGTTCAGGCGGAACTATTTCAGAGTTTGACATTTAGAATATAGTACAAAAATTGTTGCTAAAACGCCCGCTAAAAGCGCAATTAGTTTTTCATACGAAATCTCTCGATAGCTAGCTGGTTCTCGGTAGCCGATAGTGGTCGAAAATCGCGCTCGTGGTCAGTAGTGAGAGATTATCTGACAAAAACAACAATATTATTCATGCAATAGCATCACCAGACTTGAAACAAATGGTTTCATAAACATATTTTGTACAATTCACCTTAGATTTTTCTATCCACTCTTTAATTTTTTTCTTCAAAGAAACTGATTCCAAAATACTAATTAGTCTTACCCAATACTTTAAAACAATTCGTACTGTTTGTCTAACGTTACCTGCACAAATGAAACTTACGTTGTTTAATCGCTCCAGTTCGCACGCAACGTAGTCGAATAAAAAAATAGTATCATATTTGTGACCGGAACCACGGAATGCTGTATTTTTGACAGCCCTATATATAATTGTCAATTTGTAAAAGTGACAACAATAAAATATTATTTCCGAATAAATTTTGGGAAATTGGTAAATTATTACGTAATTAGTGGACACACACAAATGCACACCTTTGTGCGTGTTTGTGTGTGTTTGTGTGTGTAAGGGTGTGTGTATGTGTTTGTGTTTGCAGTTTTGCGTGTAGCTGTGCTTTTGTGTGCACGTTCGTGTGTGTGTATGTCGTGTTTTTGTTATGAGATCAATGATAATTTATTTATATATTTCATACGAAATTGTGTCCTATTGTCAATTTATGCGTTTGTTTTTAATCAAACAATCGAATTCCACATATCATTGACATAATTTAAAACAATATCTGTCATATAATGTGCCTATGTGTAGAGTTAAGTTTCATCTCAATCGGGTCAACAGTTTAGTAGTAAAACCTACACAGACAGAATTTCTTTCATAATGAACACATACAAAACAAAGGTTTCCGTGACTCGCAGGTTAATCCGTATTACAAAAGCAATGTAACTACGGTAATAAAATATGTAATTACTATGATTATTGTCTACCACGCGAATTGTAGTTGTTGGTACCGTGTTTGATATAAACGGTGCAAGGCCATTGACTGGACTATTAGTGTTAGTTTTACTGAGTATCGTGTTATCCAAAGGCGCTTGGTAATACGATGGCCAACGTAAGTAATGAACGTGAAGTGACATAATGCGACAAATACAAATGGTAGCGCATTTTGGTCGAGTTTATAGTTCGGCTACCATAAGACTCCTTTTCTTTGTAAGACAACTCCCGCCCTAAGATTTGCTCTTACGTGTGACTTTTTCAAACACACCATCAACGGACACAAAGTACAACCAGACATGAAACGCCAATTTGTGGATCGCAGAAATCATTGTTTCATGTGGGAATCAAACCCACGAACTCCCGACGCAATGGTAGCGGCGTGGCGACCCTCAGCACTGCGCCACGGAGGCAGTCGAAACTACATACGCTAACGCCCCGAAGCTGTCCCCGGGAGCGCTAAAACCTTAGGAGCAAAAATAAGATTTTTACCACTATCCGCGATCGGGTAAAGCCGAAATGTTTTGTATGAGAGCCTTGATAAAGATCATCAAGAGTCTATCTCACGAGAGTTAAGAATCTCTATCTCGTAATAAGAAAGGTGTTAGGCATCGAGTCCATGACACTGACCAGTGCCACTGCCAGTGAGACGCCCATAGCTAGTTGCGCTCACTGGTCGGTAAACGATCTGTGGGTTAAGCAAACCTTGACGCGGTCACACCATAGATGGGTGACCGCATAGTGGTATTCGAACTCGGCGTCTCCATGCTTCGGAGGGCACGTAAAAGTCAGTTAAGATAACAGTCGTAAAGCCACGTCAAAGGCCTCTGGGCGGCTTGAACAACTTTGACACTAGGTTGACCACAAACCATACGATTAAAAGAAGAAGACTGACCAAGTACGGGCAGTTTGCTTTCAATCAGTAACCGCTGAAAGAAATGTCGCCTAGCAGCAGGCTTCGATTTTCCCAGAAACAATTAATATTAATTAAACTGAACTTTATAAAATAATTCAATTCATAAGAAATATAATATTAACATATCTGTGCATCCATGAACTACCGGTTAAATGTTTAAATTGTAAACGGAAACACGTTTGCTTGAATGAATTACTGGTTTTAAAATTATTTTCCATTGTAAATTAATTTGAGTAAATATTATATGAAATGATTCCACGGAACGTGGGGAAAATAAATTGTATCTCGGAAAGTATATTCATACATACAATGTTTTTGTTTAATTTGTTATTGTTATATATAGCCAGCGTTCGCCGGCCAGTTATTGCCAGATTTAAAAATAACTTATTGCTAATAGCAATTATAGAAGCCATATACATAATATATCTGTCTTGCGCTATTGCAAGACACGTTACATTCGCAAACATCGCAAGAGTAAAGCGCTACAGTCGCGCCATAGTCGAACACAACCACGATATCTATCCATTAAAAATAAAAATATAACCCTCTCATTCATAAAAATATATGAAGTTATGAAAGGCTTAAAAAGAGTTTTGTTTCTTTCACTCCTTAGTG
Source organism: Anticarsia gemmatalis (assembly GCF_050436995.1). NCBI lineage: Eukaryota > Metazoa > Arthropoda > Insecta > Lepidoptera > Erebidae > Anticarsia > Anticarsia gemmatalis. The sequence goes on along the minus strand of NC_134768.1, from coordinate 7,274,074 downwards.
ATATGAAAGAGAGAAAACATATTATAGTAGTTTTTTAACTAAAATAGGTTTATAGTGTGTTTATGAATAAGAGGGTAAGTATTTACATTATTGCAACACCATAGATGATTTTTAATAGAAATTTCTTAAATTTCATCTCTCAAATGCTCGAATTTTAGCAAAAGCACCTTTATAAAACTTTGACATGAAACTCTCTCCAGGGCGACCTGCGTCGAAAACATATTGCATTTCAAAGTAGAATGCATGTTTAAGTTAATTTCCTTATAATAATCAAGTAATTGATACCTAAATAAAATATTGCTAATATAACCACCTAAAATTCTTCTGTTATCTTAAAACTTTTCCTTACAATGTTTATATTTCACAAGCTATCGAAGACTTTCATCGATTGGAGTCATAAATATGATTTATGTGGTACTTACAGGCTTTAACGGAGTACGATACAGCTTTTATCACGCTTATAAGTGGGAAATGTGTGTGTTAGATGATTTAGATACCAAATCTATTGAGGAAGTTAGTGCCCAATATTGCTTACATAGTCACATGAATTAGGTACCAGTGACTTTTTGACGCGGTCGGTAGTGAATACGACTGCCTGGTCAGCCGAATTGTTTTATATCATTCTTTTCTTTCTTTCTCTTTTAAAAAGACAACAAGCATTAAGAACGGACACATTGTGGATCGCGGGATTTGGATTTAGGAATCGAACCCACGACCTCTCGACGCAATAGTAGCGGCGTGGTGACCTAAACCTCTGCGCCACGGAGGCAATCAACAGTAGCCTCTAATCCGCCTGATTTCCGCTTCATCAAATAATAATTTCAAAGTTTAATCGGGAATCTTACTATCTATCGCTGAAAACCACATAAAAATCCGACGAAAAATGGCTGGCGACTTCATTCTGTTATTAAGTAGTAACGTATATTTTTGGGTTAAGGTATTAAGGATGGGATGTGATGGCGGAGGATGAATAATGAGGACTTTTCTTAGATTTGAATTGTTACTGCATGTTAAAATTTGGTCTAATTCCTGCATAATCTGCATAATGAGCATTAATTAGATATATAAGGCAATAGCGGACTGATAGGTGAGATGGGTGAAGTGTAGAGTTATGTAGGACTCTCCGGCCAGAAGGGCAGGTATACCCTCTAAGCTGCTACGTGTATCCTCACGGCCTCTGCTTGTGGAGGCGTGCGGCGGGATAACTGCTGAAGCATGTACCACAAGCCGCACGCCCTGCGGATGCCCCAATATAAGGGTTCCTCACAGAAGCTACCTATTTCCACATGAACAATTCTCAAGACGACCTATAACAACGAATCCTACCGGCTACCGTAGCTAGTAACGTATTTAAGGAACAATCGAGTACATATATCATAATTAAGTGTAACACGAAGTTTTTAATCACGCTATTTAATAACTTACATGACGTTTACGTTATTCGCGTCCATTTTCTTTTCTTGAGTGTCTGTTGGTATTTGTCAAAGGCCATATTTTTTACTCCCATGTTAAGCGAGCCCATTTCCCAATACGGACACGTTAGCAAACTCCAGGCTTCTATTAAGAAAACAGTTTATCCGACACGAGAATTGAAATCTCAGACCTTTTGATCGGCAGTCGTATACTTTCAATACAGTAGCGTGATATACTTTCGGGTACTACGAGCTTGACACTGAAAATATGCTGAAATAGTAGTGCTAACGGAATAGGCTAGGGGCACTAATTCAGTTTTTTTTAAGATGATATACTTTTAAATACATAGTATTATAATATTAGATCACAACTAGACCCAGAAAAAATATTCGTACTCATCACAAACATATCTGTCCCGGGTTGAGATTCGGACACACCACACGCGGCGCTACGGTTATTGCGGCGACGCCGCGACGTAACCACGGCAATCACTGCGCAACAACTGCATTTAAGTACTCTTTTTTTTCTATGTCATCTCAAATTAAATCTCTGACAATTGTAATATAACTTGTCATATCTTTAAAAATCAGTCTTCTTCTTCTTCTTATCGTATGGTTAGTGGTCAACCTAGTGTCAAAGTTGTTCAAGCCGCCCGAAGGCCTTTGACATGGCTTAACGACTGTTATCTTAATCGACAACAACCGGGACCGACTTTTTACGTACCCTCCGAAGCACGAAGACGCCCAGTTCAAATACCACTATGCGGTCACCCATCTACGGATTGACCGCGCCAACGGTTGCTTCACCCACAGATCGTTCACCGACCGGTAAGCGCAACTGGCTATGGGCGCCTATCAATCATATAAAAATCAGTCCCCAGCCCGCTTTTGGCCAGTGTGGTGGACTCAAGGCCTAATCTCTCCCTCATTCTGGCAGGAGACTCTTGCCACGCAGTGGGACATTAAGTTTATTATTTTATTATCTAAATAATGTCTATTGATTCCTCAATAGACAAGCAAACTATGCCAGAGTTATATACTCGGGACATGCGATCCAGTTTCACGCCAATTAATATATGAGGTACATTTATGAGTTAATCAAGTTGTCATAAACTGTCGACGAAATAATTTTAGGTGTGAATTTAATGGCAATTAGGAAGTAGTAAAGAATAGGAATAAAATCAACACACGCACAGACAAACCGACGCGCATATTAATTAATTTCCTATTGACATAGATTAGTGATTGAAAAGAAGTTATTGGTGCAGTATATTCTGCCTATTTACAAAAAATATTTTTGTGTTATATGGGGATAACATAACATAGCTTCAAATTAAAATTTCATCAATTCAGTTACTTACGTTTTTGTTATCTAAATTGTCCTAATTATATTTATCATTTATCTTTACCGGTTAAGCAATCTGGAAACAACCTAATTCACAGTCATAATTGGCTTATATTTGTATTTATTCCGTCATCACAAGTGCCTTCAAAAAATTATAAAATTTAATGTAGTTTAGGGGACCCATTTTCTTACCATTACAGTAAACTATTCTTACTTACTTACTTACTCCGTTGGCTCAACGACCCAAAATGTGTCTTGGCCTCCGACACGAGAGAACGCCACTTTGCCCGATCTTTGGCCACTTCTTGCCAATCCCCGGCTTGAAGCTCCCTCAGATCCGCCTCCACTACATCCTTCCAGCGGTATCTTGGGCGCCCGACAGGGCGTCGTCCTGTCGGTCGACCTAAGTACGCTCTCTTAACACTACGATCTTCTCGCATTCTCTCGACGTGGCCGAGCCAACGGAGTCTGTGAGCTTTTATTTCTCCTATGATGTTAGGATTGGCTACGAGTTCCTCGATTTCGGCATTTTTGCGAATCCGCCAGCTCCCATCGGGTCTCTGCACGGGGCCCAAGATCTTTCGAAGGACCTTTCTTTCTGCGACCAAGAGCTTATTCTCTTCCTTTTGTGTCAGTGTCCAGGCTTCGCACCCATACATTAGAATAGGTCTTATTACGGTTTTATAAATTCGTATTTTAGTACTTCGGCTAAGAAGCCCGGACACTAACACTTTGTGCAGGGCCGCGCTACATCTTAATGTATTTTGGACGCGGATGTCGATCTCCTCCTCTCGAGTGTTCGTGTCCGTTATGGTGCAGCCCAAGTATTTGAATTTTGAAACGCCTTTGTAGATGGTGTCTCCAACATATAGGTCATTTCTGGCGACGCGAGTATTTTTGTAACGCTTCATGTGGAGGTATTCCGTTTTCTCGTGGCTTATTCTTAGTCCCACTTTCAGAGCTTCCGTTTCCAGGACCTTTGCTGACTCCTGCACCTCACTACTGCTCTCTCCAAGAAGGGCCAGATCGTCGGCATACCCTATCACCGTATGCTTTCCATTCAGTTTTGCCCCTGCGTCTAGTGCAAGCACTTTTCTAAGGACATGCTCTAGAACTAAGTTGAAAAGCATAGGCGATAAGGCGTCTCCTTGTCTTAGTCCTGTGACAACAGCAAACTCGTCTGATAGCTCGTTTTGGACTCGAACTCTCATCCTGCTTTCTTTTGTGGCCATTTCGACCAAGTTGACTAGCTTTTTTGGGATATTAAAATTCCTCAAGATGTTATAAAGAGCTTCCCGGTCTATGCTGTCGTAGGCCTTGGTGAAATCCACGAAAAGGGAGTGAAGACTCTGTGAAAATTCCCATTTTTTCTCCATTATCTGTTTCAGAAGAAATATTTGGTCAATTGTACTACGGTTCGGCCGAAAACCACACTGATAATCACTGAGGATTTTTTCCGCGTACGGTTCCAGCCTTTTTAGTAGTACATATGACAAAACCTTATAAGCCGTTGGTAACAGTGCTATTCCGCGGTAGTTGTTGCATTTCCTCTTGCAACCTTTTTTGTGGATTGGGCAGATTAATCCCACGTTCCATTGTCCAGGCTGTTGTTCCACCTCCCATATTTTGAGTAAGAGTTCGTAGATCTTGGATTGAATTGCTCCCCCACCATTCTTCCAAACTTCCGCGGGTATGCCATCAATTCCTGGAGCTTTATTATTTTTCAGCCTCATTATAGCTTCTCGGACCTCGATAAAGGTCAAGGGTTCTATCTCCTCAAGGTTATCAGGAATGGTGCGAGACAGAGGGTTTTCGAGAGGTGGGCAGTTAAGTAATGTCTGGAAGTAATTGCGCCACAAGGTCTTTATCTCTTCGCTAGATGTTGTGAGATTTCCGTTATTGTCTTCCATGACTTGTGTTCTGGGCTGATAGCCTTTCTTGAAAGTCCGGACCTCTTGGTAGAACTTTCTCGACGCGTTAGCTCTAATGAGAGTTTCCATGTCCTGCACCATGTTATTGAGGTAATCCCGCTTTGCTCCTCTAATAACTCTTCTTGCCCTTGTTTTGATTTCCCTGTAACTTTCTTCCCACCGTAGATCTTGTTCCGAGAGTAGTTTGTATTTTCTTCTCTCTTCCACTACTTTTTCACAGTCTTCACTCCACCATTTCTTTCTCTTCTTTCTCTTTTTCCGCCCAAATACTTTAAGTGCTATGTCTTTAACTGAACTACTAATTATTTTCCAACTGTCATCGACGTTATTCTCAACTTGCAGGTCACTGAATCTATTACTAATTTCTATTTGGAATTTATGTCTTAAATCTTTATGCTGAATATTTTCTACGTTAAACTCTCCTCTTCCCAGCCACCTTACTTCTTGAAGAGCTGCGATACCTATTCCGTATCGGTGAAGTTCGTTGTTGACTTGGTACAAGGCGCCGGGTCTATAAAGAGAGCGTACATTCCACGAAGCTAATCGGATATCCATTATGCCGTGCCTTAAGTCTAAACTACTACTCTCAGAAAATGTTATATGACAAACGCTATACAGAAAAAAATTAATGACAAACGCTGGCTTCTCGATCGTACAGCAAATTGCCCTGCAAATTTAAATCTCAAATCAAGCTAAACAAACAGACGAAATAATAGTCAGTCAAAGATAATTCCAAACTAACATACTCTACCTACACTCTTCACTATCGGTTCTACAAACCCACTTGCTCTATTCGTAACGGTCGACATGTGGCACGACACTGGCGCGCATATAATTGCACCTCACTCAACCGACTACGATTTCCGTTATCACCAGGAAACTGGTTATTGAAGAACATTCCTAGCTTTTATCGTCCGTTCTAATATTTGGAATGTCGCGATAAAGAAAGTCGCGGAAAACACATTGACTTCTGATTCATTGAAATATAAATGCGAAAGTGTTAATTGTAGAACGTAATGACGTTATGAAAAATTACGACAGTCTAATACTGACGTAGTTTAATATAGTGTTTGATTTCTGTTGGTTGAAATAAATAACTTATTGCTGTTCTATTGCTAGGCAAGAGTCTCCTCCCAGAACAAGGGTGGGGTAGGGCACAAAGCCCACCATGTTGGCAAACTGTGAGATCTTTTTATTCCTTAAAGGACTGCATTATGGAAAATATCGTAATGGTACCTTGTATGCCCGAGAGTTCCTTAGAACAGTCCTTACAGCTACCCAGTCCTCAACCCGCACATTTCCAGCGTGGTAGAGTTAAGACTTAACCCCTCCCTAATTTTGTGAGGAGACCCTTGCCCAGCAGTGGGACATTAATGAGTTAAATTTATTTATTATTGTATTGAATGGAACTCTTTGGAACACAAAATTTTATCAAAGTCAATGCTAAATCAAGCCAGCTTTTGAATCATTGAGCGCTAAAAAATTAGGACTTGGATTGTGAGTACAATAGCTAATAAGTAAATGAAGCTAAATTAGATCGAAACATATATTATAATAGACCAATAATTTATTCCAAATGAATATGCTTTCGTGTTTAATCAACTTTAATGTTACGCCGAGTAACTAAACGAATACTACATCGAAGTTGCATTACATAACGCACCTTTTAAAGCAAGGGGATCACACGCTATAGGAAACAAACTTACATAAATTAAATTATGTCAGTTCCTATTTATTTCCTCACGATACTTATGCTAAGGATGGCTAGTAAGTCAAACACGAAGTGGCGTAAAGAAAACTTGAAGCAGTGTCATTTTGAGTAGGTAATTTATGTAATGTATGTGGCAAGTAACGATTTTTTAAGTATGAAAGTATAAATATCGTTTGTTGCTATAAATTTACTAAAAAAAAAATGTTGCAGTAAAGAATAGTGATATTTTACTAAAATCAGGCTGAAAGTTTAGTAGTAAAGTAATATTTAATATTAATAATATTTATCTGTTCCATATGAAGTAGGTACAATCGAGTAGCGTAACTAATAAAATTGTTTGATACAATTAGAAAATGCTTGCTTAACAATAGAAATGTAAATCACATTTTCATTTAAGGAAAGCTATTGAGCAAGCATAATTAGATATAAATATAAAACCAAATAGTTCTTGCGAAATCTGCTAGAGGCGCTGATCAATGAAATAATATCTTATGAAGTATCATCAAGTTAGCAAGTTTGTTGTGGGCTGGGCTCGCACTGACTATATGAAATTCTATGTAGTCTGTAGTCGGAGGTGCAATGTTACTTCGTTCGCGTGGAAACCGTGTAAATCCCGATCTCTCGGGAACTCCGGGATAAAAAAGTAGCCTATGTGTTCGGGGTCTTCGGCTATATATATACCTTTCATCGTAATCGATTCAGTAGTATTTGCGTGAAAGAGCAACAAACATCGATACTTACACACATGCATACGAACATTCTCGATTTGTAGTCAATCTGCGGGTTACGACTCATCTTTTTATGTCTATCTTTTCCTTGAGCCACCCCTGGTATACAATGCAACATTGAGGAACTATTGGTCGAACGATTAGCCATAGACCACTATCGCTAGCATCAGCCGTTATGCTAATTTACACGGCTCGTTACATTTCATGATGACTAGGTTTGAAAGTGTTTGCTTACTGCCATCAAGTGCTATCACAATAATTTTTAAATATATGCCCTGTGCACTACTATGCAGGGATTGGCTATTAATAACTATAAGTAATCTTGTCAAAAAAAAATAATAAACAATGACAAAACATTACTGTCCCATCAGGCTGGCAAAGGTCTCTTCGCAAGGTCGTAAATAGTCAGTTAAGTGTCTTTTTATATGGTCCGTTAGTGGTCAGAGTTGTTCAAGCTACTCGAAAGGCCTTTGACATGGCTTAACAACTGCCGTCTTAAATTATAACTGTGACTGATATTTTACATGCCATCCGAAGCACGAAGACGCTCAGCTCAAATACTATTAAGCGGCTACCCATCCATATAATGACAGGGATAGGGGGTTGCTTAACCCACAAATCCAAAAGATTTACCAACCAATGATTTGCACTAGGGATGCCTTTCTCCCTCTATAATTTGGTGCACCGTCTTAAGAGAGAGAAATTAACCTATATCTATAAGTAGGTAAATTACATATAAGTAGGTAAAATACATACGTCTATTACTACATACAAGGCTATTAGCGATCCATGCGATAGAATTCCATCCGTTCGTATGAGAACCCAATGCGCAATGGAATTTCAGAAGTTATGTGCGATTAGAAATTAATTGTCACTCGCGTACATACCTGAGAGTCATCGTGAGATGCTTTACACAGGTTAAGAAGTATTCAGAACATGTTTAATACGCCTTTTCATAGCACTGTAGTTCCTGCTTAGTAGAAAAGTCTTTTCAAACGGTGCATACTAAAACAATAAGATCTGATTACAAATGTTTGAGCAGTCTAAGGCATTCGTTATTCCATTTCTCTCATTACCACGGCACTCTAGATGTGTACTATTGAAAAGTGGCCAAATGTAGGATAGAGGGCTTTGCATGCCCTTAAAAATCGGTAGTTAGTGGATATTTCGAACTAGAAACTAAAGAAAAAATAATTAAAATGAAACAAAAATGTTTGTTCAGAAGTGTGTTATATGCAAGCGACGCTTTTCGGTCTCTGCCTGCTCCAATGAAAATAAGGCGTGATTTCATGCATGTTTGAAATTAAAATAAAATATTAGTCCAAATTGTTGTGGAATCACAAAAATGTATTTATAGAACGTAAATTGTTCACAAACGGCTTTGTCATGATTACCGACTCAATTCGTAGTACTCTATAAAAAATCGCTTTTGTTAGTTATAATTATTTCCATAGAACGGCCTACAAACATATTTCTTCAAACTAAACATTAATAAAAACAAAACCCTGGCCCCGAAACGTTAAATAACTAACATTAAAACTTAATCATATTTAATGAACGTACATAATTAATAACGCAAACAATATTAAAAGAAGAAAAATTGCTTAAAAGAAAAAAGCGAGACGACAAAATACCGACTGTATAAGAGCGAGTAAGACGGGTATAGTTTCGTCAGTGTGACGTCAACAGTGAAAGTATTATCGACTCCGGCGCATAGAAAGCCTAAAAGAGTTTAATTTTCAATCGTTTTTCTTTTATTTATTGTTATTCTTAGTTTATTTTCAAGCGAAAGTTATTGATCGGTTACGATAGCTGGGACTTTAAGTAATGTGAACGGTAACAGGTGTTCGTTGTAGGTATATTGATAGAGGCGTGAATAATAGTTCGTTTATAGTTTCTAGATGATGTTTTGATTTGAGCGTTTGATATGTTTGATTGTAAAACAAATTGTTGTATTTGTTTTGCGAATTATGAGAAGCGATAATTAATTGAACATTTAGAATGACTACTGAGAAGACCGTAATGCATTAATTACTAAAAACGATTTCCTGACATACTTATCAGGTTTTTTAGGGTATTTTATTCCCTTCGTTTTTAATACAGACATTGCGAGATCCGTATCTTGAACGACGTTTTTACTAAGTCTATGTAGGTAAATTTACACCGGACCTAAAGGTGCTCTTAAAAGAGAATGCTGAATAAGTAAGGTCGGCAAAAAATGTTCTCTTTCCACTCATTTTTATCAGCCGTCACTTCTCCTTTAACCTTACATAACCTATAACCTTTCATTTCCATGAACTTTTACACATAATTCATCCATCTCCTTTAAAGGCTAACTATTTATAAATTACATTATTATATTTCCTTTAAAACCTCGGGTCAACACACACGATCTATAAAATGTAAAAAACACTTCATCCAAAAGGTAGTTTCTCTTGCTTTTTGCCTCTACGATCAGATAGTCGTCTCAAAAAAATTAAATTGGTTCTATTGTGCTCTGAAAGTACGTAACGGCTTGTGTAAGAAGACGTAATATTTCTAAGAAATACACCCACGGTGTGCCATTAGCAAAAGAAAAATCTTACCATATCTTACATACCGCATATTTATGGGACATTTATAAAAAAAAGATTATCCCATAATTTTATTTCTATAACAATAGCTAAGCATTAAAGTCACGACCAGCATCATTAATTTTTGTTCCGCTGCCATACCAACAGTCAAACGCCGTGTTCCCCACCCGCAACACGAACAATACCTTGAACTCACGCCTCAAATTGCTTTGATTCAATTATTATGTAAACAAAGGTAAAATAAACGTATTTTCTACGTCTTTCGTTCAACATCAAAGACTTCCGTCCTTTTGCCGTGATATTATAATATTAATTTGAACCTGATACCTTTTTTTTTTTTTTTTTTTTTTTTTTTTTTTTCGTCAGGAAAACGCATTACTGCATGTCCCGCTCCAGGGAGGAAGCGGGGGTCTGTCGGGCTCTCCCGCCGGCTAGGCGTTCCGGCTTTAAATTTGGGCATACCGACTAAAAACCTGACGGTGTTCCTTCAATAGTCACCATAAAGTGGCCAGGACACGGTACCTCCAATTGGATACTCCGCGTCCCAGCCGGTGACAGCCCACCTTGGATGCGGGCCCACCTTCGAGCGGGGGCGGGCATGGAGATTGCCCCCCCCTAGCTCTCCACTTCAAGGGGGCATGCCAGGAACACACAGCACACCCCCACCTCTCGGACCTGTTCCCTGTCCAGGCGACGGAGCGTTCCGCCTCCGCCGCCCTCAGGTCCGCGTCACGGGGGCCGGAGATCGTCCCGGCGCCTACGACGCCCAGTGCGTCTTGCGCGGGATGGGAGGGGGGCGTTAATTTCCCGCTCCCGTTCCGCCGCCTCTTTTGCGGAAATGACATCTTCGCAGAATGAGGCGACGGCCGACCACGCTGCCTCGCTCCCGACCATGGACAGAACCACGGCCGAGAGCGAGAGGTCGCTCCCGACTACCCCGGTCAATTGACGGCGCTGCGACGACCACGCCTGGCAGTGTGCCAGTGTATGCAGCGCCGTATCGGGGCAGTCTCCACAATGATGGCACCTGGGCGTCTGCTCACGGCCTATGCGACTGTACGAGCATCTCCGCATAATTTTACTTGTATAGGTTTTTGCCGTTTTAAGCTAAATTGTATAAATGCGAAATAGGTGAAATATGAGCCTTCCTCGAGTAATACAATTAAATTATATTTTAGTGTTAATAAACATTATCATTGAGACGGACACATACAGGTTTTATTTCTGTACAACATCCCGCCTTCTTTGACCACATCTTAGCACTCATCGTACGGGTATCTGCTCGTACATTTTGGTCCTTCGAGCCGGATGACCAGAACGGAAACCGTGGGCCCTTACAAACATTGTAAGTTACGAAGTGGTTCTATTTACGATAGCGAATCGGATTGACTGGCCTTCCACCAGCGGAAATCCCCAGTCGATTTGAGAAGGCGCACATATCGTACTTAGTGACTGCCTTGGAAACTGCAACTACATAGGGGGCTAACATAGTCTACTGGCAATCCGGAACCTATTGAAGACAACATATTTAGTGTCTAACAGATTTACAACATAACCATGGACGCTAAACAACACGATCTCTTCAAGCGGCAGGAGATCATCGCAGAGGGCATCAGAAAGATTGGTGTAAACTTCGGAAAGGATGGCCCTGACCGCAAAACCACTTCCTACATTAAGGTGAGACTAGACAATCTTCAGGCGCAATGGAATGAGTTTGAAATGAACAACAGCGTGCTACAGAGTGCGGAAGACCAGACAGCTAGCTACTACACTACAAAGGCTTACGAGCGGGTAAAGGCTGAATACTTACACATACTACAGAAGCTACAAGCCTGGCCCACTTACAGTGCTAGTGAGAGAGACTCTGACCCCATAGGCAATCAAGGTGAAAGCAGCAAGAATATGGGAGTCCTGTCAAGATCAGATGAGCTCAAAACTCAACAGTCCACCAACTTTAGAGCATTTTCTCGATTCACTCGCAACTTGAACGTCGCTGATACCAACGAGAAATGGGATATAGAAGATAAACTAAAGGTCCTTGAGTCCCGATGGAAGGTGATCGACGAAGCACATTGGAAACTCGACAACCTTCTCGTTGGCAGCGATGTCAACTACGAACTTGAGTTCTCCAAATATGAGGAAACGTACGAGTCAGCGAAACGTGAGCTTAACCGCAAACTTAACCAAGTTATACAGCAACGTGACAGCGCCCCAAAGATAGACATTCCAACTTTCTCTGGAAACTACTCACAATGGCCTACATTTCTCGACCTCTACTCTGCTGCTATTCACAACAACCCGAACTTCTCTCAAGTGCGTTTCATCGGTAAAATAACATAATCATTGCCTTTTAATAAATCACGTAAGTTTGTACATAGTCATGTCAAGCTACGCTGGCCGAAATTGGTAACTGGATGGTTGACCATTTTAAACAAACCAGACATTATCCTTATTTTGGAATGCAAGGATTTTCATTTTCAAGATCTTTGAGAGTCGTTTACAGTGGTCAGAAGCTTGGAAATCTGACAACCAGTTTAACCAAGAAGTACCTATCGTGTTATAACTCAAGTTACTGGGTTGTGGATGTCCAATGCCAGATAAATTGGTAACTGACGGCGACTGACACAAGCAATAGCCACTCAGATCCGAATCAACTAATATACTCTACTCCGTAACGGAGCGAAACACAACACCTTTGCTTACAGTTTAGCAGCGTGGTAATCACACCAACCACTGCGCCACGGGTGATCAAAAATGTACATTTTCCCTACACAGTGTTAATAAATTAACGAAAATTCAAAAACAAAAATGACATATTAAACCGTTTACTCGCAAATTATGAGCGTCGTTTATCCCCACTGCAGCTCACCGCAAAGCTATTTGTTTCACTTAAAAACCCACATGTCCGTGAAACGGTGTCATTTTTTCAAAGGATTTTTGTATGCTGAGTATGGGATTATGTGATTTTGGGGATTGTGTTGACGGTATACTCGATTTAGATGTGAATTTGTATTTGTATTTGTGTAATAGTGAGTTGAGTGGGTCAAACAATTCATAATTGTACTGGATCTTGATGGTTTGATAACCATACACTGCTGTAATGGCACTTTCATTAAAAGATTTAAACACAAATCGCTCCTTGAATACAAAAGGGACACAAATCGAAAACTATAAATTTTACAGGAGAGCCAAAACAAATTTTTGAAACTGTTTTTTTTAAATATTTAATATATTTATGAATTAAATATAAGATGTTAATATATCATTAGATGCGTATTTTTTAGCTCTATCTATCTACAATATAAACTTTTTAATAGCTGTTACCTGTTAGGAGAAAAAAGCATATAAGTCCCTTTTGCATTCAAAATTTGAACCAATATCATGAAAAATATGTCAAAAATTAAACACAGTTTTGCAAATAAAAATGGTTTATTGTACATTTTTTGGTAAAAAACCGTATCAAAAAGTTAAATCTTATTAGTAAATAAAACCATAAGTGAATAGACACCAGGAAAACATTGTATTAAACAATCTAAATGAAAAAATCTTTACTTATTATTAAGTAAGTAATATAATAGAGATCAACTTTGTGCGTAACTCATAATGTAATCATCATCAATCAATGGGTAACATGACGGGTAGACTGAGTGCAGCAGGAGTATTAAAGAAATAAGATAATAGAAAAGTTTAATGAGTTTAACAAACCTTTATATTTAGCATTCGTGGATTATTCTAAAGCTTTTGGCAGCATCAGTCATTCCGCCATAGAATCATCACTCCATAACCAAGACCTTCTTAAAGATACTACTATGTAGAATCGAAGCTACATACATCAAACTCATCAAAGCAATATATAACAATCTCTCTAAATCCAAAGAAGCGTGAAACAGGAAGACCCGCTATCTCCCAAATAACTAACCAGCACCCTCGAAAAAAATTTTAGGAGCCTGGCGGCAATCAAAAGGCATTGTTGTTAGTGGCAAACAGTTAACAAACCTTCGTTTTGCAGACGACATTGTCCTCTTCTCTTCCCTTGCATTGGAACTCGAATCAATGCTCAAAGATCTGAGCACGGCAAGCCTTCAGATTGGACTAAGTAAGATCCGTACAAAAATCCAGGTCATGACCAACAACACAAAACGTAGGGTCGAGGTAGGCGGCCACGTCATACACTATGTCGACGAGTACACTTACTTGAGCCAGATAACCTCTTTTAACAACCGACGGGACAAAGAGTTGAACAAACGTGTCACAAGTGCCTGGAAGAGCTCCTGGTCCATGAAAGAGCTAATGAACGGTAACCTTCCACTGTCACTAAAGTGGAAGCTCGTCGAAATGTTTATACTACCCGTCCTAACCTACGGTGCCCAAACATGGTCCCTTACGGAAAACCAAAAGTAGAAACCGAAGGTTTGCCAGAGAGAAATGGAGCGTAGTATATCAGATGTAAGAAGAACAGATCACGTCCAAAATTCTATACTGCGCTCCCAAACTCGCATAGCCGATTTAGGGAAGAAAGAACGCCAGGTTGAAATGGAACTGGGCTGGCCACATTATCCGCATGCATCCGGAAAGGTGGGCCCGCATATCTACCAACTGGATGCCAGAGGATGGTCATCGCAGACGCGGGAGATCAAAACGGAGATGGCGGGATGACCTAGACGCATTTGAAAAGGACTAGTCGGATCTTGCCGCTAAAAGGGCGATTTGAAACGGAAGGGTCCCCCCTTACCTTTCCCTGCATCAAAATGTTAAATTTTATTTCGAAAATTTTAACGAAAACTAAAATTATTATCATGCCAAACGGCCATATTTATGGCCTTCCCATTCTAGCATGCTAAAAAAAATTATTTATTCCACAATAATTTAATGCAAAAGGGACGTATTTCAAAATATGCTACCGTTATATTACAAAATATAATAACAAATACTAGTGATTGAATGCAAAACGGTCGTTTTCAGGTATATGGCACTTTTGTATTACAAAATATGGTAACTAATACTAATGTTAGAATGCAAAAAGGACGTTTTCCAAAATATGGCAGTCTTGTATTGTAAAATATAATCACACTTACCTAAAATTTTGCATCCAACACAGATATATTTTGGATTGTGGCACTTTTTCATGCAACCGACGTGCGTTTGCGTAAAATTTTTGGGCGCAACTCACAAAGTTGCTGTTTTGCACTGACATTACCTGTCAAAGTGAGCTAATGCAAAAAGGGCAGTAAGTCAGTGCAGCCATAATATAAGCAAAAATGATGGGGGTTTTTTTTTTACTATAAAATATAGTCGGTTCAGGTGTCATTTTTGCAATAAAACGATTTTCATTTTTTTTTGAGTTGTGGCCCTTTTGCATTGAAGGAGCGAAATGTTTAGCACAACAAAAGTGACATTTATTTATTTAAAACTGGATACAGATAATCACGTTAATCTTAAACGTATTATAACTTTTTGCAATTATAAGATAGACGTAAACTTATAGCAGACTTATTTAAGAAGCTCAAAAGCTTAACGTCTTACTCAAATGTACGACTGGTGTATATCGAAACACATTTTTGCCCTCAAAATGACGGATTTTTAAGCTCGAATATCTTTTAACAGCCACCCATTCATAAAACATCCTAGGCGCAGATTACTTAACGCGCTGTTCGATTAACTGACGGTGAACGCAAGCAACTAGAACTCTCACATGTTTAGTTATTTTTTCACTGTGACTAACGAATTGTTCATCTAGAGTCGAAATATATTTATCAAAAACACATATATTTTTCTGAATTCGTTGATAAAAATATTATTTATCATTGTGTCGTCAGCTGAAAGTTTTGTAAATACAACCTTTTTGCTGCGAGCTTGTTTGTCATCAAACACGATCCTTTCAGATATAATGACGTGATATTTGTCTGTACTGTTATTTGCACTTGTTTACTTTTCTTGTTGAAATGAGAAAATATGATTTTTGTTGCTAAATTCACGAGATTTTTGCGAAATTTGTTCATTATAGTATAAGTTGTTTAGCAATTTATACGTGTATAGAAAGAGCTAGTAAAACAGTAAACTAATTTTTTAAAATATAATTGAGTAACATTTTAATACGGTTGCTTAATAAGTGAAATCAATTTTATCAGTAAAGGTTTTCTTAGATTTAAATATTTAACAAACTTTGCCGCCTCACCAAATTAATATCATTAGACAAGTACATATATTAAAGTTTCACAAACAAGTACCTAATTTATTATATTGATCAATAATAAAATTTTTCTGTCCCAGAAATTTATAATTTTAGAATACTAGAACATCCAAAGAAAGCAGGAAAAGATCGCGACTAAGTTACAGACAACTGTCATTATAATCAAATCTAATAAATTAATCCGACGACACCTTCTTGGACGAATTATGATCATTATACATCATTATCTAAGTGTAGCCTTCGTGTTCCATTTTCATACTTCTTTACTAATATTATGAAGGCTAAAGCCCGTCTGTTTGTCTGTTAAACTTTCATGGCTAAACAAATTTCGATGCAACTTGGCATGAAAATAATTTGATATCTAGATCAAACACGGGCAACTTTATTTCAATAACCTGCCCATAGGCAGCTAAAGTAGCAACTGGCCAAATAACAAAAGCCGCATAGATCGATCTCTCAAGTTAAGCTACGCATACGTACCGATTTACTCCTTGTTTTTGAAGGCTCGTTAAATTGTTGGACCTGGCAGTCATTTCCAGAGACCTATGACAGTCGCCAGCAATTGTCAGAAGCTTGAAAGTCTGACAACAAGTTTCACCGAAGGGGTCTTATATCCCAGGTAACTGAGCTGCGAAGGCATGAAAGGCAGTCGCTTTATGTAAAATACTAGTATTCAGCTGCATAAGACTGAAAGCCGACTAAAACATAGTTGAAAAAAATGCAAGGCTGATGATGATACACATGGGAAACTGAAACAAGGGGATAAAAATGTAAATACTACCAGCGCACGTGTTTGCTAATCCGTGAATAACGTAGCACTTTTTTTTAAGGAAGAGAGTAGAAATATTCGTTGATTCTGAACGATTGTGGTGAGACGTGATCGGAGTATTAAGAACGAACCTCCCACGTAGATGTTTGCATAGCTCGTGGATGGTTTTGATTCATTATTGTACTTTGAAGTATTTTTAACACTATGAAATGGTACTATGTAAAATTAGAGGCTTTAAAAATGAACTGGATCGGCTTTTTGTTAAAGTGATTGGTTATACTAATTTAACAAAAGATTTCAATTGTATTTTTATTGTCTTATTTTGGTGGCTAAAGGCATATATTTCCTGCACTAATTGATAGATGAAAATTAGCCAGTTATTTTTAGAGCTGACAGCTTATTTATTTTTTTGGGTTGCTCATGACAATAAATATATGAAGCAATAACAACATACAATCTTAATACCATTATAACAAATTACAAGGTACATTATGCTTATTTGCCAAAAACACGTCACCCAACATGCATAAATGAATACAGACAACAACACCTTGGTTACTTAGACTGAATTACATGCATTCGAAATTCAATATCTCGTCATAGAAGTTAACGCCAATCGCTTACCAATCAAAGGGAACAACGAAACAATCAACTGCAAGTACCTTAGCACGTGGCCTTAACTCCAAAGGAAAAATAAGCCTATTATCGACCACACCAAAAAAACAAACATCAAACTACACCATTTTTTTTCACCACAATATATTTCGATCTCAAATACATTTATGAATGGGTCGCATTTCTCCAGCCCTTCATTTGGTCCACTCTCACCGCGCTTGCAAATAGAAGAGAAGTAAACGACGGCGGAAATCGCTTGATTGTGTTATTTCACTATCTATAGCGAAGATGTTGGGAGAATAGATGGGATTGGAGCGCGGTGATATTCTTTGCTCATTCATTTCTAAGGACGGATTAAAGTTATTATGTGTAAAAATATGAATGGACTGTAAAGATGTAGTTCATAGCTCCAACTTTAAGGCCGGGACTCCACCAAAGCAGAGATGTGTGCGGTGTGCTGTGTGCTGTGCGAGAAGAGATGTTTTTCAGCTCGCGGGACTCCACCAAAGCGGAGATGTGTGCGGAGTGCTGTGTGCTGTGCGATAAAAGCGTGTGCTCGCGCGCACGGTACTAGCAAGATGGCCGGCCGGCGCGCGCGCGGGGTTCTGCGGGTTGCTAGCGGGCGAGAGGGGGGAGGGTGACATCGCTCACTGCACGCCGCTCACATCTCTCGTCTCCACTGC
Source organism: Anticarsia gemmatalis (assembly GCF_050436995.1). Lineage (NCBI taxonomy): Eukaryota > Metazoa > Arthropoda > Insecta > Lepidoptera > Erebidae > Anticarsia > Anticarsia gemmatalis. The sequence continues at coordinate 7,256,117 of NC_134768.1, read as the reverse complement.
GCGTCGTCCGCGCACAGCTCACATCTCCGCTTCCATCGCGACATACAAATATTACACATCTCCGCACAGCGATCTCCACTGAAGCTGAGCGGAGAGGAGACGTGTCAATAACTCAATTCTATTGGTTGTTTAAAAAACATCTCCTCTCCGCTCGTCTCGTCTCCGCTTTGGTGGAGTCCCGGCCTAACTCGGAGTTATTTTATCATTAGAAATAGACTAGTATATTATCTTTTAAATTGTATAAAAAAAACCTGCATCATTTTCAAAAAAACCATTTGTAGGTATTGATTTCAAACCGTATAATAACTAATTCAGTTTTTTTAAGTGTACTATAAAATCGACACAATATAACGTTTTATTTTTATTGTTAAAGGAATCGTGCTGACACTGCTACTAAGAACTCAATTCAAACAATACATTACCGTAACATGTCTTAAATATGAAAGTTCTAAACAAAGTATTTAAATACCCATCTACTGATTGTTCCTCTGAGCCTAATTACTTTAGTTTTTTTCAATTCAAGAAAGTAAGTTCGCTTTTCATTCATTCTTTTGTCACATCTAGTATACTCTACATCGGTGTCAGCAAGTGTAAACTATTGTTTTATTTTGAGAGCGGTTTCAATGTCTTGTCGCTTAGTTGGGTTATTCTTTAAATATATACTTGTAAGTTTAGTATATTATTTGGTATTATTCACTGCCATTTTCGTTCGAAGGCGGTAATCTCATGCAATCGCATGTTTCGAAAAGAGAAATGAATATTTCGTTTATTACAAAACATTCATTATTAAATGACATATAGGTTAAAACGAGAACAATACAACATTGAAATGGAAAGCACAAAACACGATCAATCTCAGTACAGGAATTACCTTTTCTAAAACAAACTCCTTGAAACACTCTATTAATTTAAACAGCACCAAAACATTCGTAAAGTCATCCTAAACTCATAGGAAAAATACCAAACCCTATATTTCTAAAACCATCTACAACATAAAACATTTGACATTGACATTCATTTTTAAATTATAATAAATTCTTTCAATATCTAAGCCCATAAGAATACCATACTTTATATTTCTGGAAACTTCTACAATAATCTACCTTTGACATTGACAACCATTACTCTCTCATTTCTCTCAAAACAATAGCGTTATCAGCATCAAGTTGTCAGACAAGTGTGAGATATAAAATGTATCAATTTAACACTACGCGACAGTTAATTGTGTTATTATTATAGCAATCAGACTGTGTCACTGTTTGTTTGCTAGGTTTACAACCAGGGTTTGCGTGGAGAGTTTAAGATGAGCTCTGAAGCATTTGTGCAGTAAACTTGTAGGAAAAATACGGATTATTATCTATTAAATTGAGGAAAATACAAGTTATAAAGTGAAAAAGATACATGCAAAAACCCAACTGTTTGTTCTTGAAGCAAAATTAAGTTAAATGACAATTAGACTTGTACTGGAAGCAGTTGATTTATTAAATATTTACTATTGTCTTTTGTGATCTATATAAAATGACTCAGAAGAGAAAAAAAAGAGTAATTAGACTGTAAGGTAAATCTTTGCATGACTTAAATTAGTTACTCTCTTTTTTTCTGTAAGCAAGAAAAACTAACACTACCAAGGACGGGTATACATTCAATATTTAAAAACGAGTCATAGTCAAAAAGAACACAATTAAACTCATATACTACCAAATAATAACTAAACCAACACATCATTATTCTCAACAATACAACTCCAAAACAAAAAACTAAAAACCCATTTACAAACAGACAAACTTTCAAACATCGTTCTAAGAACAGATTGCAGAATCCGCCACACTTTTTTACCACAACGTCGGACAACTCCAAAGAAATCGTTCGTTTATTTACTTATTTTTTGAAAGCAACTATAAAAGCCTCCATCGCTCCCTTTCTGACTTATTGCGCGAAACGTCACCACCGAAAATGTATCGAACTATAGTTATCTTAGCCACCTTATACGGGGCTACTATTGGTTCTTTACTCGACGGTGATATAGATCTCGCAGAAGGAGTGAAACTCGTGAAAATCAATTCGAATTCTATCGAAGATGAAGGAAGATCTTTCGGCGATAACTCACCTTTGACTCGCATGGCTAAATTCTTGGAAGGACACGAGTTACACGTCAAGTTACCTAATTTGATTGAAAAGGAACGTGTAACGCAGTATCTGGCTGATTCGTTGAAGTTTGTTGATAGCAGTTACAAGGAAAATGCAGGTAAGTTTGTGTTTGTTCATTACTTGAAGAAGATGTATAAGATTTTTTTGCATTTGTATTTAATATGAATGAACTTTTGCTATGCATATGTGTGGTTATAATAGTGCGGCATTTTTTTTACTTCGTGATATTTCTAGAGTGTTCTATCAGTGCCAGTTATAGAAGACATTATTTTCTAGTGAAAGGAATCTAGTGAACCGTGAAAGAGATCGTTTAGTTTGATACCACACATTTGACAATTAAACGACGTTTTGCAAATAATGCTGTTAGACTAGAGCAATTGCTCACGTCCGTTATTTTCCAGTAAAAGCTATTTTGTTAGTTTTATCATGTGAATAGTTAATCTATCATCAATATTACCTGTATTACGATTTATTAAGGTACTTCAAAAATAATCTTCGTTGACTATAAAAAAGCCGTAACATCGCCATTCTGGCCACGTGCGGGTTAGCAAACTTTACCTAACATTGAGCTCTTGAGCACGTTACCGAAAATACTTAGACATGTAGGTTTACTTTACTATTGCGTATAGATTATTCATTTTCCGAAAGATTAAAGTATTAGGTAAGGTGCTCGCCATTTTCCTGGTATTAAAAGATAGGCTTTCTGATCTCCTTATTATCACTGAAATACATTTCTTGAAACAAAAATAACGATACTTAAACCACGGATAATAAAAGACAAACATTTTGTTATTAAAAAAAATATATTTTGTTCATTACAAGAACAAACGCTTTTCAAATGACTGTGCTTATCATATTATCATGGATTCAAAAAGAAATGATGAACTATATATTGTTTTTTATATTTATAAAAAATAATATTTAATGTCTTCATATAATATTATGTACGAGTATGTATGTATAACTTTATAACAATGTATGAACTACATTATAAACAGCAATAGTCAATATTATTTAATTAAACAGACAACCTTCATTTTAAATATCATAGTATTAATAATTTCAAATATCTTACACATTAAAAATAGTATTACTAAAATTAAACTAAAGAAATACACAGAAAATAGAAACAACAGTAACTTCAACTACAATTTTAAAATATTTCCAAGAAAATTTCCATCGATTCCGTTGCGGTTTCAAAGAGACTAAACGAACTAATTCCTCTTGATTGAAATGCAAAACAATAGATCCACAGAAATTGTATTGAAGCAATTTTTCATACTTTCGTAGAATTTCTATATTTTAGCAGTTTATTCCTGTAACATAATTTAATATTTAAGCCACTATCATTAGATACCTTCATAAAATTCAGGAATAATTTTAACATTGTTGATAAATTCTCCACTCATTATCTGACAAATTGAGTTATTCCGGTCTGATCCCCCAAACCGATCCACTACCAATTAATATTATTTTTTAATTCCTGTCTGATCCACTTTAAACTTTACCATTCCGGTCTGATCCCCTTCCTATATTTAATGGATAAGTACAGTCAATAAGAAACAAATTTTATTCACTACTTTATAAAAAAAATTGTAAAAAGAAGTTCAAAGGTTTTTGGGATAAACGTTTGTTAGTCGATTACTGTTGGGGTATTTTAAGAGACGCTGAACAAAATCAGTTTAAAAAAAAGAGTGACCTGTGCCGTTTTTAATTTTTTGTGAGTCTCATACAAAAAGTTTTGGCAAAAATATGGTATTTTTATATATTTTTAAGTGTATTACATTAAATATCTGAAAAAATTGACGTCCTATTTCTTTTCACTTCAGTATATAACTTAGGATTTATAATCCTATCGATACACATTAGTTTCATCTATGGGTAAAAAGTCTTGTAAAGTATCGAATCGGTATTAACTACTCGAATCAGTTTTTATTTATAGAAATAAAAACTGATTCGAGTTACAATCATCGCAGATTTATATTGTTTGGTCTTTTGAAATAAACGTACTACCTATAATCACATTATCGCACAATTATCTTTTTTTAAAACATGGATTTGAAAAGAATGATATAATAAAAAATAAAAAAATGTAAACACAAATCAAATAACAAACATCAAATTTCGATTATTAAATACTGATATAAAATTATCACAGTAATCATATTCAGTGTAGAAATAAGACTAATACAGTCTCATTGATAACCGATTTCTCAGAACGACATTACGAACTTAACTCATCAATGATTGGTTAGTTTGGAATCAATAGACAATACATTCACACACCAACAGCCTAGCCAAAATTTGTTTAATACATTTATTGAGGGCATGCAACGTCCCCTAACCCGTACTCGGCCAGCGTGGTGGACTCAAGACCTAACCCCTAACCTCGTTTCGGAGGAGACCCTTGCCCTGCAGTGGGACAGTAATGGGTAAAAAAAAAATAAAAAGAGAGATGAGATTAATAAAACAAAATTAAAAAAAAATCTAATAGAACCTGTATACATATTTTGTTATTGACTGTCCTAAAAATGTGATAATAGACAGTCAGGGTATCCGATCGGAATAAAATATTTTAATTTATTATAATGTTTAAAAACGGGGGATCAGACCGGAATAGAAAATAATTTTAAAATACAACTGATCCCCTAGGGTATCAGTATTGGGGATCCGAACGGAATAACTCGACAAATTTCACCACAAAAAAAATGACGACTGCTGGACAAAGGTCTCCTCAATTATTGACGGAGGGGTTAGGCCTTGAGTCCACCACGCTGTCCAACTGCGGGTTGGTATTTTATATAACCCACATAAAATATATTTATAAAGATTGGCCTAACCCCCTCCTAGTTACGGGAGGAGTCCCTTGCCCAGCAGTGGGACATTTTTGGGTGATTTTTCTCATGAATTAATCGGGCATGATCTTCTAGCGTGCGCTGACTAGACAGTTAAGATGAGTTAATACCAGTTTTATTACTTAGAAATTAATCAGAAACCGTACGATCCTGTCAGTTGAGATAATTGCTAAGAAACGAAGATTTAATATACAATACAGCAAACGTATAATTATAATTGCAGTTAGCAAACGGTTTTATTGTGAGTCGATAGGAAAGTATTGAGAGAATGAAGCTGCTTTTCATTTTGCCTGACTGCACTGCATTCTTATAGATTTTTATTTTTCCTCTCGTATTTCGAAACGTTGGTTTAATGTATGAAGTATTAGGTATAATTTTATTAATTTTGTGTAATGTAATCTTTACTGTAGGTGTGGTTTTAAGGAGTATCCAAAGTTTGATATTTAAAATGTATTTAAAAATTGGTTCCCACAGCAGCCACTTGGAATTTTGATTGTCAACAGCTAGCTGATTGTCGGTAGTCAACATTTAAATGTCACCAATGTTACAGGGAATCACAGCGTGAAAATGTTTGTCATAACAGTTTGTGTTGACTATCTCTGCTTAAATAAATGGTTAATGATATAAACCACAGCGGACTTCTGAACTTAGTCTTCTTCTACAGAAAACAAATGGGCACGTGTTTACTTTTTCACGAGTTAATATTCAATAATGCACTCGTATCCTTCGACCAAAAAATCTCTAGGGTAGCTATAGCTTACCTGTGAACACGTGTGTTGATCAAAACGAATAAGGTTTGTGCTGATTATATAACGCTATTTTCTCCCAGAAGAATCGATATTCAGTCATAGTGATAAAGATACTTAAATCTAGTGAAAATTTTCAAGAACTTAGACACTAGTTCATCATTAAATTACTTAAATCTTAAAGTTTACGTTTCTTAGGCCGCTTCTATGTCCTCTTATTAACAAATTTAAACATTCATGATACCGTACTGTGTCCACTATTTAAATATAAAAACATCAAACGTCGGGTAGATGATGGTTATTTCGTTAACACACCTTCAATAACACTTTTGTCACCAATAATTAAAAATACTGAAAACACCACTAACTTACATTTTTGCTCCTAATCATAATTTCGTTCAAACAAGGACAGGTTTAAAAGTCAATCTCAAATATAAAACATCTTATCACCTATCCTTGTGGAGTCAAGGCTTCATAGTTTCTATGACACAATATCCGGGAGAACGCAATTTCCGTAGATCAGATGAAGCCTACATATAAACTGATTGTATTTTTATAAACGACATATTGGTGATCTTGTGGTAAATATAGAGGTATTTCTAGATGGAAATAAGAATTGTTTATGATGAGAATCTAGTTCGGTTAGGATTATCTTTCTAGGTTTAGATACTTTGCTTAGGGGGTTGTTTTCTGCAGTAAACTTACGCTATCCAATTACTAAGCTGAGCATCCATACAGTGAAGTAATGGATTTGTTTATAATAGGTATATATTCTTCCCGTTTTTTTACCATTGATACCTTTCTTATCTTCAAACTTACCTTGAATACAAAAGTCTAAATCAGACTTAAAATTGTTTTTTTTTTCACTTATTGTCTTCAATCAAACAGAAAACCTAATGATGTATAATTTACCAGTACTTACTTACGTACAAGAGTAAGTAAGTTAATAATCGTTTCTTCTTCTTATTTCAGTGTCTGGCAGAGGAAAAGGCGGCGGCGGTGGCGGTGTCGCGCTGATTGGTCTGATGTTCGCTAAAGCACTTGGAGCCATGGGTATCGGAGGTCTTGGTCTTCTCACTATGAAGGTACAGCCACAGTTTTAAAATTTCTTATTAGTAAAAAAGTCTTTGGGTGTATTGAAAGAAGATACTTTATTCATCCCAGACGGTGATCGAGTGAAAGGAAAAAGTGGGATTAGCTAGTATAGACCAATGGGAGAGTCTGATAGTAATGGAACATGGAACATGGATTTTTGAAATAATGATATGAAATAAATATGAAAAAAAAATACAGCTCTTGAAATTTCTGTTTAGTACCTTTTTGACCAAACCTTGATCAATTTATTCTTGGGACATTTCTACTGTTTTAGTATTGATTTGGAAAATTCATTATCATTATTTTGTAGCAAAGGCACACTTGGTAAAGCAACATTTAGCAATGATACATGAGTTAGTCGAGGTTATAGTAAATTAAGTTGCTGTCTTAGCAACTTAATTAACAATAATACCGGCTTAAAGGCTAAATTACTTAAGTCTCTATCTAGCAGCTAATAAATAAGAATTTAACACTTTATTTTCGACAAAAACACTTTTCATTAGTGCAATTTTAACTAACATACCTGTACCATTAGCTTCCTAGTGCACAGTAGTGCGGTATCTAGCACACGTATCAAGCGAATTTCTCCGTCACGCTCATGCGCGGCCTCTTTTATCCGATCTAATTACACGCTTTTTCCAATTAAAACAGCTACTGTTATTTACTTGACTTTTCTCACTTCCCGAGGGATTAAATTGATATATCAGTGCAAGATTATATTGTAATTAGTACCTCTCACCTGTTTCGCACGCACAGATTTTTGTCAAGTATTTTTTAGCTACTGCTCTACTAAAATATGTCATCGCTATAAGCTTCACCCTGCTGCTAAGCTGTCAAAAAGCTTCAAGCTCACAGTTTTAGAAGAAAAATCTACTCTCTATGTTCATTGATTATTAAAAGTTAAATGCATAAAATTATATCAATGTTTAGGTTGGTCTTAAGTGACCTCAAAACATTTTGATGACGTATGAATATCTTACGTGGTATGGTATTGACAAATTCCCTGGATAGTCTTTTAAAACCTACTAATAGCGTTTACTGAACATTTTTTTTTTGTCATCCATATTGGTAGAGGTAATAGATATAAGAGTAGGAACAGACTTGAAGAGAAGTATTGATTTTCTTCTTCATAAGAACATAGTTTGGTGAGACCTTTGCCCAACAACGGGACAGTATATATAGGTTGGGGAAAAAAATAATAATATGGTACATATATAAAAATTTTGTTTCCAGCATTTTCCCTTCAACAATCTTTACACCACTTTTCCACCAGGTGGCGCTCGAACTCTACACCTCACCAACGTTATAGCCATATTAACCTAATTATATTAACTCGAGTTACAACTGAAGTGCTATAAAGATATATAACACAATAATTATGATTATAGCAGGCTTTTATGATTTAATTAAGCATGTTTTTATGCGTGTTTGGTTATTAAGTTTATATGGGAAGGTTTGGTGTCGTTACTTGAAGTTTATTTCCTAAGGGTTTGTTTGGGTTAAGTCATTGATTAGGCAGTGTTCTGATGAGATGTATTTGTGAAGTTATTGAAAATTTCCCTTTCTTCTTGTTTATCTTTTTTTTTTATTATTAGCCCTTTATGTGTCCCACTGCTAGGCAAAGGCTTCTTTCTTTCTATAACTATCGGTCTTGCGCCATATTCCGCCACGATGGACCCGCAAATGCCGTTATATCATCATGCCACCTACGTCATGGTCGGCCTCGACAACGATGTTCATCGTGTGGTGTCCAGTCTGTCACCAGCCTCGCCCATCTCTGGATGCATGCGTGAAACATGGCCAGCCCATTCCCATCTCATTTGTTTATCTTTACAAAATATTTTTTTATTGTATAAATAAAACATCCCACCTGCTGTTGGCCAGTGTGGTGGACTCAACGCTTAACCCTTCCTTTATTACGGAAGGAGATCCTTGCCCACAGTGGGACTTTAATGAGTTTTTTTTTTATGTAACATATAAATATACTTTTCCTGCAAATTTAAAAGTGTCTTATTGCTACTTTTTTACGAAATAAGTAACCTTTAATACAAAAAAACTAAATTGAAATCACTGCATCCCTTCGGGAGTTATGATGCCACAGACACACAGGCAGACACACTCTCACACACACACACGTCGAACTTATAACACCCCTCTTTTTGCGTCGGGGGTTTAAATGCTAGGCTTTGACATTTTCAAAATTTCAAACATTTGATTCATAGGTCCGGGTATACTTAAATGACTTTAGTAGTTACTTATGAATATACAACTAAAATGTTCTCATTATTTTCAGGCTTTAGCGGTATCAGCATTAGCTCTAATGCTGTCAGCCATTGTTGGTGTAAAGAAACTAGCCTCCCACGACGGTCACGATGACCACCAAGTCATCTACGCAGGTCACGGACATCACAGACGAAGACGTGACGTCACTCCGTTACCTTACAGGGGATGGACGCACTACGATACAGAGTAGAGATTATATTGTAACTTATTTATTTATTTATTGAATTATTTAATTAAATTATTTTTGAAGTTATGTTGGTGTTTTACAATTGTGATCCTAAGGATTATCTTAAGCGATGTTCAGTTGTATAATAATACGGACAAGAATCGAAAGAAAACCGCTAGGATGAAATGTTTCTGTGATCCCTAAATAGTCGTTTTGAATTGGATTGTAATCGCAACACCTTATAAAGAAAACAAACATAGATTAGTATCACACAATAAGTTTGACTTATCTTATTCCTTTTAGCTTTTTTCATTTATCTATTAAGGTTATGTCACATCACGGAGCTTTTACAAAATGGCTGCGAAGAATAAGTAAATAAGTAAGAATAAGTAAGTCTCAAAAACTGATATGGAACCAGTAAAATAGAAAATCGAATATGTACACCACTAATCCCTCACTTTAAGATTGAAGATTCTAATACAAAAGACTAGTCGAACTTCTCTCTAAAACGTTAATATAAGGAACATTTACTGCAAAACCGTGGGTTCGTCTTAACTTAATTTCCACCTGATTGAATAATCCACCTTGATTCACGACATGGCTTTTCACTGACGTCTGTAAGGACCCTTACACACGACATTGTTTAACGCGGTGACAACGCTCGTTTTGTTTGAGTTTACCTACTGTGCATTGACAAAGTATATAGCCAATTGTTTGTATTTGCATATTAAGCATGCACAAGCAATTAAAGGCGCTGCATATACCTATCTACACTTATTTTTATACGTAGAATAAAATTTCAAAATAAGTGCTTCAGCTCTATACATAAAAGTTATTTACAAATAATAATATAAAGGGGTTTTATATTAGGTTATTTCGTCATATTCAGCGTAACTCCGAAACTTTCGTCGTTGAACGTTCAGTGCTGAAAGCTCGACAGGTGTATCGCTACATTTACAGCGTGCCGCAGACCCTGTTTGCAAGGCGTTCTAAGTGCGTGTAATGTGCGTTATCGCCGCGTCGTCTGTAGGGGTTCTTACTTCTGCTCGAGTAGTCTAGTCACGAGTACGGCTCTACCCGAAATACTTGCCACGACTTGACAAATATACTGAAGAACCTTGATTATCTAACAAAAGTGTGTAATGAAGCTGTAAGGATTTAGGTACAAGACTATCGGATAGGCATTTGAATAGTGGATAATCGTATATCTAGCTAGCTGCTAATGTATGGTTACTTGAAAGTTATGCGTAGTGGGACTCATGCGCCTAACACCTTTTTAAGGTTTTCAGTACTGAAAATGAATTGTAATTAATAGGAAAGCACCTTACAGTTATGTACAGTCACAGTTTGAGTAACTGTAGTTTGAGTAAGTGCCTTCGTTATAACTGCTCACAGTTATAACGTGTATAGAAATTGGTAATATATAAAGAGTTTAAGAAGGCACTACACGCAACTACATCGCATGAATCACATTTATATTTTTCAGGCAATTAGAATCATTATATTTATAAAATAAGTTATTGGAATAAGTAATAAGCACTATGTATCTATGGAAGAAGTAGCTAACGAAAAAGCAAAAAGAAATGAATTAAGTGAGTTATTTTTATAAAATAACTTAATTTAATACGTTCAATTTTGCACAGGAAGCGTTTTGCTAATACGCCATCTTAAAAAAGCAAACGTCTCTTAACAATTAAGATAATAATTGTAAATGCGAAACGGCCCCATTATTTATTTAAAAATGTAACAATTATCTCGAAATTTATGAACACACTGCTCAACTTTGACTCTAAAGTTATTTGTTTACTCATAGCAAAAAACAATTTAAAGTAATGCAACAGTGAAAGTAAGAAAAAAACTGAAACGACAAACGTTAGAGAAAGTGATTTGTTCGTTCAACGGTATAGTTTGAGGTAAATATTTTAGTTTAATATTGTTTGGTTGGAAAATAGATATTTGTTCGAAATGCATTACAAAATTGGCTAGTAAGCCACAAGTATTATGCACACAAATGCCAAAAAACCGGCAAGAAAACATATTTAAGAAATTTTGAATAAGGCATGGAAATATAAAAAGCCATACGATAAGTTCTGTACTGTAAAATAATATTATTAAAACCAAAAAAAATAAATCTCTTGTTTCATTTTTGCCATCTAGTAGACAAAATAAGAACTATTAACAGTTTTAAGAAACAACTTGTTCGTGTCACTTTCGTAACTTTCACTTTAGTTTGCGTGTATCAACTAGATGGCAGCGTAAACGTTAACATTGAAAAACATTTTCCGTAGTTCGTATTTTCTTCAATAGGTGGCCGCCAAAACACATTCTCCGTACTTATTTTGTTAATAACTAGATGGCGTTGTATGATGGCACGAAATGCTTTCTCAAAATATTTCTTATTGTAAAGACAAACTAGTATCACAATTGCTACATAGATGACGCTCTAGTTTTCCTTTTAGTTAATTTTGTTTTATTTGCGTGTAAAGTTTATGAGCAAAGGATTGAATGAATTGTAATGCTGCTAGGTTCTACCTCTACATTAGAGCCATAGGTTCAATTCTCAAATCTTACAAACTAAAGTACTCACAAAGTCACTCTGCAAGTTATGAATTCGTTGTCTAGTCTAGTTTAGGGAACGAAGACTTTTCAATACAAAGTTTTAGGTCAAGCTTGACATTTGGCTAACTATCAAATAATTTATCAGACGAAATTTAAACAATTACTTTCATTTTATATTGCAGGTAATCCGTCACTTATTTTTAAATTGTGAAACTAGCCTTTAATTCAGGTTTGTAAATCAACCCGCTCAGAAACATGCAAATAAAACTTTTGTTTCAGATTTTTTCTCGTTAGATAAAAGCCTGATGATCACATAAAAGGTCTAAGATTTCACTATAATCGGTAGCGGATATCCCCGAGGAAGCGGTCATTATGTGACTACCTGGACACCAGACTTACGTGTACAGTCGGAGATAAAATGCTTCATATAAATCTATACCAATATTATAAAATCTCAGGAACTGCTGGAGCGAATTGAAAAATATTTTACTGTTGGATAGCTTGTTTATATAGGAAGGCTATTGGCTATATAACATTACGCTACAACCATTAGGAGCGGAGAAGCAACGAAAAATGTTACAAAAACGGAGATTATGACCCATTCTCCCTTATGTGACGCAAGCGAAGTTGTGCTGGTCAGCTAGTTAGAATATAATATAAAAGTTTCATATAAGGCTGTTATAGTAATAGGGTTGACTTCTAATCTTTACTTCATGGAACTAGCTGAAAGATATATACACATCACATACATATATATACATCTTTACACATCACGAATGATTATAATAAAAATACATACATATACGTACATACATAAAATCAAGCCTTCTTCCCACATGCAGAGTCCAGTGAACGCCACGGTGGTACGACTACGATCCTTACAAACTTCCTTTGCTTAATCCAAAGACATCTTGTCATAATAAAAATCTAGCGATTTACTTTTCTATATTACTCTCTAAGATATAGATTTTATTCTCATCAGTACACGACATTGGCCTTGTTGTAATAGAAACTGCGCGCTACATACAAAGTATATAGAGTGTTCTCTCGATCGTAAATATAACAGGAATGTGACTTTTCTGCCTTCAGTAGGTAATGGGAACAGAGACTATGACGTCACTGTGAATTTATAGATCAAACGCTGTTATATTGACAGTTCCTTTTAAATTAAAATAAATAACACACGAATTATAAAAGCTTTGATAATATGGTTTCATTTTTGACTAGGCAGACTTTTGGGCCGTAGTAAAAAGGTAAAAAGAAATAGTTATGAAATTGCCCTGGAAATTGTCCTTGTTTATATGAACAAACACATTAATTTTCTTTTGCCATTGTCGTCCCACTAACGGGCAAAGGCGTCTCCTATTTTATTTTCTGTTGTACCTACCTATTCTCTATAGTACAAATCATAGAAGAAAAAATAAGAAATCAAAACTTAACAAAATGTTGCTACTTTCATTCATAAGATAACTAAGACGCTATTCCGTTTAGAGTAAATACTTTACATTCTACAAGCTACAACAACGGCACCTATTTTGGATAGCAAACGCTGACTGAATAGCAATTGAATTGTTTTTGGATTTAACGAAAGTGTCAAGTATCCGTGTTTAAGCGGTTTTGTATCAGTCAATAGGTCAATTCGGCTATTTCATTTAAATGTTTGTCGGCATTTTATTGTTCTTACGCTTGGTTTAACTCTCTGTGAAACTTCAAGGAAATGGTAGAGATCTTTTTGTTGAACAGACGAACAGGTTTAGCAAAAAAAAATATAACAGGAATAACATTATGTATCTCCAACTAGTAAACATAGTGGTAACGGCTAGAAGAACTAAATAGTGGGTGGCATTTGTCTTTGAAAATAATTACTTTGGATTTTGGAACTACTTTACTTTACTACTTTATTACTACTAATTAGATTAGATAATTCTTCATTTAACATGTTTGTAACTATTGGGACAAGGTTTGTACAGATCGATAAGGTCAAAATTCACACAGGAATGGAATCAATAAAAAAAATAAAAAAGTTTGTATACCTGGGGGGCTATCACGTATCTCAGTTGACAATTATTTAAAAGTCACTAAACTGTACATTGTTTTCTCCCATATATTATAGTGATTGACACTTTACGTCAAAGGAGCAATGTACCGAATAGTGGCGATCAATTAGACGTAAACCAGTCGTCAACTGAGATACGAGATACGCCCGCTGGACGAAGTCCTTTGGCTGAAATAAATTTTGAAGACGACTTCAAAATAGTTATCCGTCGAAGATAAAAAGCCTCACAATCTTCAAGGAAGTCTCCATCAAGAGCATCCTCAAGCCCATCAATATAAACATCATCACATCCCGAGATCATCTGTCAAGGCAATTGAAGTGGAAAGTCTCAGCGATTTACCTCGTAACACAGAAACATGCGGACGCGTGCCTGCGTGCTTCTACATTATATATGACCGGGATTTTACTTGCGGTAATGAAAACTGGTTTATTTTGGCATGCCATTGCAATAGCATCTTCTAATACAATGTAAAGAAGATATTGTAGCATTCCAGAATCAATAAGATCTCATCAAAAAGGTAATTAAAGAACGGTAGGTTCCGAAATAGATATTTCAAAATATAAATTCAGCTCGTAAAAAAAAGACATTGTTATAAATATTATGTTAGCTTATAACAATGAAAACTTTTGAATAAAACAAAGCACTTATGAAATGTTTATGCGCTCTGTTGTTCAAAAAGATAAACAATTTATTACTACTGAAAATTAAGATACAAATATTTCTTTGTCCAGTCCGATCTACGGGGAACTCAGGAATAAAATGCATATTATTATGTGTTATTCTGAGTCTTCAGCTACCTACATACCAAATTTCATTTTAAGTATTTGCGTCAAAGAGTAACAAACATCCATACATACCGACAAACTTTCGCATTTATAATATTAGTAGGATGACATCCGCTCACCGTTTTTTTTAAATCTCTCTACCATTTTTCACGCTGCTGCAGTATGTATTTGACAGTTGTTACTAAGCTGTTACACTATCTTAAAACGACTTACTTCTTAACTATTTGTATAACACTTTCGCGAGCCATTCAATAGGTTTTGTTGTAAAAAACTTTTGAATCAGTTACGTAATAGTTACTTAAATCTTTTTGTCTAATGACTGTTTGAGCTTCATGTGACCTGAATGTTTTATGTAAACGAAAATACTATTCATTGATACTTACTCTTGAAAGCACCTTTGTCTACAATTCCGGCCATAATAATATATTCGGTTACATGTAGCGCGATTCTCTACCACTATCGACTATTGACAACCAGCAACTGTCGAGAAAATTTGCATGAAAATCTAATCCGCACCCCTAGCTGGAGCTCTAGGAACTATTTTTGAACTACATTTAAAAACGACAACCTCCCGTTACTACGATAGTACTGATAACTGCTGAGAATCGCGCTACTGTTTTATTAACTTATTTTAAAAATTAACCGACAATTTATACATCTAAAAAAATACATTCACAATGGTATAAACTTAACGCATCGACAAAAGTAGTAAAATAAATATAACAATGAGTAAATTACTAAACAATTTATTAAATTACTTCAATCCAACATACCTTATGAATAAAAAGCTGCCACATGCATTAAACATGCAACTGCTTGATATTTTATTAGTTACTCACGTATTTGAAGGTCGCATCCCGTCCACAGATTGCGTCCTTGCAGCTTGTGCTTGCTATGGGGCCTCGTACACAGGTCATGTTGGCTTCACTTCTAATTACGTTTATCGGTCACTTTCCTTTACTGAATTATAGCCGTACGTGTTTAGTTCTAAGGCTATAATAGAAAAAGCAAAAATACACCTTAAAACATATCGCTCAACTCGAAAATCGAATCCAACACCTTTTATTATCTACGATGCATATAGCACCACTAAGGTACAGCAAGAAACAACGTTGGCGTGAAAATTAGTATTTCCATACAGCTTTCTCTAGGAAAAACTAGTATTGCGACGGATGTACAAGATCTATCATTGATGGACGTAAAACTGTGATAAATATTTTAAGTTACTGTCTCTAGTTAGAATAATAGCAAAGAAGAATTTAACTGATAGATGATGCGCGACCCAAGAGATTAACTAAATACTTTCATTAAAAAGGATAAGCACAGTCTTTGCTCAGTCGGTAGTGTTTCCTGCTGATCATGAGTTCTCGGGTTGAGAGAAAAAAACAATAGTACTTTGGTATTTTCTAATCTATTTTGGAATGTTTCCCAATAGTAGCCCGGAGTTGGGTAAAGTACTCGGTATACAGCAGTAGGGGCTCACCCCCTATTACATGGGACTTACTTTGTTAAAGGCGAAATGTGGGTGTTTTTCATACTCTTATACACTTTCCGGTATATCAATCATAATATTATGTTATGCATTCAATTTAAAAAAAAGGGCTGCATTTATCCACACCTCTTAAAGCACCCTTTGAAAGTTCGCAGTTTAATTTAATCATAAGTTCTTATAAATATTCTTTGAAGTAAATATGACATCCGAATTTTTGGCTTCAGGTTAGATAGTAGGATATGACATATAACGATATCTATACAACTTAATAGCATAGATACACAGAGTCATCTGATTCTTCATCAACTTTTCCTAACGAAAGTAATGAAATTGAATGCTCATGAATACAGTTTCCATAGGTATATCACTTTCCTCGCAAGAAACTTTAATTAACAAATTAATGGTATTTTCTGTAACGAGCAAAAAATGTAGCACAATGGAGTGCAGTTGCAGATGTCACTTTCGTTCGATGAATGAAGAAAAATTGATGTTTTTCGTGAACAAAGAAAGTATTAGTAGTGGCATGGATTATGTGCTTGAGAACTATGAATGAAAAAGTCGAATTACTAAAGTGATAGACTCGCTTTTGTTTGCTCCTAGCTATAACTTGCATCTCCGTCAACGTATAGTTTCAGTCTCTATATTCACAGGAATACGGTAAGATTTATCTTAATTGTTAATTAGATAGATAGAATTTATAATAATACCACAACAAACTATAAAGTCAGATGTTTGGGTCTGGTGTCTTGTCCATTCCTTAAGGTCGGTCCTTAAGGTCGAAGCGTAGTGATCGACTGAGGGCAGCGTTTGATAGTTGTTATAGCGTTGAGAAGGTGGCTCCGTAGTTCCAAAAATTAGCGCCACCTAAAAGTATAAGAATTGTGAAATACGTTCAGAATGCGACAAGTTCGTGTATTAAAGTTGAACCTTCACCTTACAAGTTCTTAAAATAATAACACATCACAAACACAGCATGACTAGCGCAACGAATTCATTCATTATCAAAGAATTTCATCTGTTACACACAAACAATGAAATTTGAAGTTCCGTGTGAAATGACGGGAAAAAATCTAACTTTCTACAAGTTCGTAATGTCATGTAATCTTTTTGATCGATGGGCAAAGTCTTATTGTAAGCGGAAAGCGGATCCTAAAACTGCGTTATGAGAAAAACTATACCTTGGAGTAAATATTGTAAAGGTATAATATCTATTAGGAGCGATTTATATAATCGATGGGTGATACATACAAATCAATCACACGCAGGCATTTGGTAACGACATTGGCTATTTTTCACAATTGAAATATAATTATAATTCATGTATATATCGAAATATCCTGATGAAGTCCTACTAAAAAAGAATTTCAATTGTATCTGGACTAACAATTGCCTTGCTTATGTAGTTCATTAGCATTGAAAATCATTTGAGGCCTCGATTTATCATTCACTCCGAGCTGGATTTATTTTTATTTCATGCTTCAATTTTGTCCGCATATTCTCTAAGATGAGATAAAATAAAAATATTCTTTCAGTACAATTTTTTCAGCACCCACGTTTTTTGTAGGTAAATCGCTCCTAATTCTACATTGAGACAGGGGTCCATTATTTGACTCCCGTTCCTCTGATGACCTGTCACTGCGTGCAACAATAGCGTATCATCATTTAATATACAACGTTTGTTTAAAAGAAAACTGTTTTCACGTTCATATTTGATGTGCAGTAATGTACACATACTTTGATATAATGTTATTTGTATAGTCTCAGATTTTCAAAATCGTTCGTATGTTCATGGTTACAATTTTTTTACTGTACCTACTATTTCTACCTATACGTAAATCGCTTTTAAATCTACAGTGAGACAAAAGTCTACTATTTGACTTCCGTTCCTCTGATGACCTGTCACTGCGTGCAACAATATCGTATCATCATTTAATATACAACGTTTGTTTCAAAGAAAACTGTTTTAAACGTTCATATTTGATGTGCAGTAATGTACACATTCTTTTATATCATTTTATTTTATATAGTAACAAATTTTCAAGTTAATTTTTTAAGATGTTTTTTAGACCATTATATTTCTGTTACTGGTTTGTTTATTTATTTTTGGTTTCATAAATTTTGTTTATTAGTGTTTAAAACCAGTAAAAACTTACTTAACAATATAAATGTACCGTGGTTTACGGTACTAAGATTGTGACACTTTGGTGCAACATAATTATTAACAAAAATCACCACACGTAGCGTAACTGTAAGTATTCAGATTTAAAGTGACGTGGCAAAACTTAACTCGACAGTCGACAGTGGATGTCATATTACCGGTCAAGATTTCTGGACCTATAAGTAAATTTTAGTTATTAGTATGTAATGACATAAGAATTGTCTAAATCTCTGGTCTCTGCCTACCCTTATGGAAAACGTGATTTTATGTATGTATGATTTAAGAACGAAAATGTGTACAAAAAACTGTTAAAGTGACTGTTGTAGAGCTCATAGATCTCGAATATGCATCCTCTGTTCGTTGTTGAATCATGCGAAACTGCAGCCAAAACTCCCTGTGATCCGCAACATTATGCTTATTTATAGCTTAATCAAGAAGAGTTTTACCATTTCAAGTGAAACCACATACTGGTATAAAACGCATATCATGCACATGTTAGTTTTAACCACCACAAACGACTATCGACCACGCGTACACCACAATCGACCACAAATAGCGTTTATGACCACAACACGAACCCATTTCACTCAATGACAAGACGTGCGGCTAATGGACATAGCCTTAATAGTGCAGTAGTTGAAAGTACTATCGCTGGTTCGGTTCTCGTGTGAGATATGAGTTTCTAGTAATTAGTTGTGGTGAGTAATTTGAATTGAATTTTCTTAGATTTTCTTTTTAACCAACTTCGAATATAAGGAGAAGGTTCTCATTTCGCCTGTATTTTAATATCCTCAAAAGGAAGCTAGATCTAGATCTGACGAGAACTTAGTTATTGAGATATTCCTTGAAATTAGTTACTTTGTCTAAATCGGTCGTGATAATATTGATCATTTTTGTGTCATCATGTAATCATGTGGCTTACCCATCGTCCGCACATGTCTCAATGTCAATTCTTTCATGACACAAGGTTAAGGAACATAACAAAACGTAACAACACAAACGTTTAATTATATATGTAGATAAGGTATTTTAGATTGACACCAAGTGACATTTCTCTAGAAAATGTGGTAAGTTGTCTTTAAAATAAAGATGTCTTTAAATGTCTCCTTTCTCAACGGTACGCAGTCATCTCATTTCACGGCTACACTTAACACAATCACGCATTATAAGGTCCGGTGTAATAAGCGTTTGTCGGTTAAGTATTACGTGCTTTCACCCACTTTCGCTAAGCGACGCGGGTGGCTGACACCACTGACACCAGCCGTGTCGATATCACAGATGAGGGACTTTGGACTCATGTTATTTAGGGCAAACATTTGCAGAAAATGTGTTCTGTTAACTTTGAAATGGTCTAGGAAACTACGTAAATGTTCGGTTCTGTTAAAGGTCGATGAATGTATATTCTTTAGTATGTGAGACAATCAACCTGCGGACACGGTCAGTGAAACCTAGACTCAAGTTAAAATGTAGCAAAGATTCCCCCAGATTTTCTTATTTTATATACTATAGTTTGATATTTTAAGTAATGTGTTATGTGTATTTGGGAACGGTCTGATATTATGTTTATACTTTTATTTAAAAAATCTGTTCACAATTAATGAACATGTAATAAGCAAATGACAAACAAATAGAAAAACCCTAAAAGTTAGGTTTCCTTTTAACACAGTGGTCAATGTCATACAGAACGTAAAATGCCAAGTTCAAGTTCAGACGCACTTAAAATGCGTACAAAATTACACATACGGATGAATGCACCCGCATTTCGTCAGTCACATTTGACGGCATTTTTAGGCCTACATAATAAGTGGAGAGCCTATTGTATTTACTAGACACGGTTGTAGGCTGCAAAAATTACTTTGGTAAACTGTAAAACTGGGCTGTTTTGAAGACTCATTTACATAAAAAATTATGAAGCAAAGCAATTTTGTAAGGATTATACTAACCCCCGGTTTCTGAGTACATTAAGCGGTAGTTTATCTATTCAATAGCGTTAAAACTAATATAAAAAAACGCTATTGAATGGATAAACTATCGCTAAATGGCGTTCTTCGGTCTCTCTCTCCGCGCTTTTATGCGCGCATGTATTTTCGATTGATACAATTAGGGCATTGTAGGGACATTTTGTTCTGACTAGGAATTTAAGATCTGATACGTTGTTAGCCTCTTAGGTCATAGGGTAGGTAATAAAGAATTCAACTAATATGAGTAAACGTTTTCAGTCGTATTAAAACTATGATGACTAAACCGCTAAACTAATTTCTCAAAAATTTGGCATGAAGATAGTGGAACAGTAATTTATTTTGTTCTTCATAAATTAAACTTTTAAGAGGCTAAAAACAGGGAATTAAAGTTTGAACGAACAAAGCCGTCTTGATTAGCAAGAGGACATAACAGGTAACAAATCAATTCAAGTATGTGCAAGCGTAATATCAATTAATCTGATTAAAATCTTTGCAATTATCAATCGTATCAAACTTTACAACACAGTCACAACTAATCCCCATTCACATTTACTACCAAGTATATCACACAAACTGGAGCTATTTAACCCGTATCACATACCTGATTTGAGCAGCCTACCGTAAGCGCTCCACTGACATAGACTCTACCTCATACAGTTCATAGACTTTTTATAATTATCATCTTTCTTTGTTGTCGTGTGAATATAACAACAATGTCAGGTCAAGTTAGTAATTAAAGTGTTTTTACGAAGTGCCTTTTAATTAGAGGTTAATAGGTTAGTTGCGGAAATGGAGTGGTAATCTTTTTGTTGTTGCTTGATGGATGGGTGCTGTTATGGTGATTAGCATGCGACAGTAGGTTTGATTCTTATCATAATCCAAGATTTTGAGCGTCTACGATTTACCGAGTTTACAAAGAATTTGGTGTATTTTCGAAATAATGTTGTGTTGAGCTGGCTGTTGGCAGTTGCGGGTCACTGATGCTCTAAATTCTTATTGAGGAAGCTTATATAAAGAAATAAATAATAAATATAAATATCATTGTATAACTCACACACTGTCATTTGATTCCAAACTAAGCAGGGCTTGTGCTATGGTAATCAAGTAACTGATAAACATATTTATAAAGTTAAATTGACAACCAGGCTCAGAACAAATATGCGTGCTCATCACACAAAAGTTTATATGAGAGAAAAAAACAATTAAATTAATACACTTAAAACAGAATACTCCATGTTAGGAGGAAATCTAAGAATTATTTTGCTACACGCAAACTGAAACTACAATAACTGACCTATCCCAATCCCAACAAATCATCTAAATAAGTAATACCAGTTACAAATTAATTCACAAACCACTTCAAACGGTCCAAAGCCGTAAATTTGAATATTTTACCAACTAATTATCACTAGCTGACCTTCACAACCGGTATAGTGTTACGTAGTGTTTGACGGGTTTTTATGACAAACCTAACGGTAACATTACGTCAATTTGGTCAGAGTAAAGTTGACAATGTACTAGGTTTTGACCCCAACTTAAAAGATTTTTCGGGGTAAAAAATATACAATATATTTATTTATTTATCACACACTTACATCTAACATTACAGTCACTAAGACTAATGCGTTAGAAAAAGTAAAAAAAATATTATTCTTATTAATTCAGTTTTAAAACTATTTATCCATTGTTTTTTCATAAAAGTGACGTTATTATTTTTAACTACCGCAAATTGTATTCATTATACTACAATACACTGTTAAAATAAAGGTTTGCGATCCAGATTATAATATATGTATGTTACCTAAGTTTTGAAGGTTTTGAATAAACAGCTGTTTATGTATTAGGACCTCCTATGAAGACGTACATGAATCACATCCATGACATCTTTCAAACAGCTTCGTTTTAAAGAATTTGTAATCTACAGGCATATATTAGAAAATGTATGAATGAGTGATGCAAAAAAAAATTGCAAAAAACGTTGCAAGCTTTATTCTTTAGTCTATGCTTACCCCAATGGCAACGAAAATTAATATCACTATAGTATATCTCACGCCTATTCCACAAATTTCTAACTTTATATCCCTTCACGATAGCTTACTATGGATCAGTTTGACCTCTCTTGACCCCAAGCAAAGATGCTTCACCAAAGTTTCATATCACTTTCACTTGTACAATATTAATTAGTGTATGGAGATTTCAAGGTAATGTACGTCTACAAAAATCTTCAGAAACTGGATGTAAAATGAAATAGAGTAAGGTCATTCGTTAACGAATAATACTAAGTAGAGCAATTGTCTGCTGATCACGGGCTCCAGGGGCTAAAGACCCTACGGCGGACTAGAAATTTTGCAATCAATTCATATGTAAATGTTCTTCACAGCCAAAGCCTTAGACCCGTCTTCTATTAAATATAACTAACAAAATTTGCGGCGAGATCTCATCGTACTTTATGCACCTCCAAGTATAATAGGCGTGAAGCTATAAAAAAACATCATAGTCCATTTCACAGAACAAACTCAAAACATTTACCCACGCGTATTCTGAATAGTACAGGTTAAACATCTCGAATTATCGTACCCTTTCACTTTTGAAGTACAAATACGTATAGTCTGTACCAGGGTCAATGACACTTGGACATCTTTGGCTGCACTTGTATCAATGGAAGGTTTGAAGTGTATGGAAAACGAGTGGGAGTTTATAATTTGTTAGTTTTTCAATAGACAAATGTTCTAACAATTTTTTTAGATACATACTGCTTGCTACTTAGTATAGTACATTATTAAATGTTGTATGTAACCTAGAATAACATAATATATAAGCTTTAAGCTTGTACTGATTAAAAAAATAAAAAATAATTTGATATAAAATTGTAGCAGTAACCACTTTTTCTGTATCACTCCAATATTAGTTTCGCATAGGAATCAATCCCATGGCCCGTAAAGTGTTTCTATAGGTCATCATGTGTGGCTGGTGGGATATGCTTATGTATCTAGTTAAATTAAGCACGTGTGATTGATATCGAAACAATAGATTTGATATTGTTTGATGTGCTCCAGATGTAAGCCACGCCACTACCATTGCCCCGGGAGGTTGCAAATTCGAATTTCATACAGAATAATACAGAATATTTGTGCGACCCACAAATATTTGTTTCTTGTCTGATTATACTTTCAATACTTTGTATACG
Source organism: Anticarsia gemmatalis (assembly GCF_050436995.1). NCBI lineage: Eukaryota > Metazoa > Arthropoda > Insecta > Lepidoptera > Erebidae > Anticarsia > Anticarsia gemmatalis. Next base: position 7,232,625 of record NC_134768.1, on the reverse strand, counting down.
TTGCCGCGTTGTTTGTATGTTTATAGGTACCAAGCCCAGCGTAATAGGAACAATTTTTACTGAAAAAGTTTTTATTTATTTAAAAGAAATAGATCTTCTGACTAAACCAATTTTTTTATCATCAAAATCAAACAAATTTTTGTTGGAATGGGGGATACTAGTTTATCAGCTACTTTAATCAATACATTGTGAATATGAAATTTACTTTCCTTACATAAATAACCTGCCGTGGAGTGATGAATCAGTGAATCAGAGAACTTTTCTTTCATTTATATTCGATGGTAGGATCTATAAGCAACTTATGTATATAAATACATCGCGTACATGATAATTACTTTTCTTAGATAAATAATCTGCCGTGGCATTAACAGTCAGTTGAAATAGATAATCTCTTATAGAATTCAAGAAACGCTCAAAAACAAGAAAGTGCTAAGGTACTCCGGTATTCTAGTTATTTAGAAACTGCAGTTATAGTCGTGCAGGTATTCATGACTAAGAACGAAGAAAGTCAACATCCTGATTGCTGAGATTACCTAATTTTTTATGTAAAAGTTTCTGAGTAATGCTGTAAGCATTGTTTTGAAGATTTGTGATTCAAAATTCTTAGTATGATGACGTGTTTTTTTTATTGGTGTCTGTTTTCCGGGCATGGTAGGTCACGATCTATCGGCTAAGCTTTTGACTACTGTCAAAGATTTGTGAACATGAAAGCCGAGACCCACAATTTAACGTGCCTTCGAAAACATGGAGGAACTCGGAATGTATAATATGGTCACCCATCCACGGAATAACCTCGGCAAGCGTAGCTTAGCCTCAAAGATCGATCCGCAAGGCTGTCGAGTTCTTAGCCACGAGCCTTCTGGGCATGGTAGGTATGTTATAATTTTTTTGTAACAGAAAGGAATCACATTACTCTCCAAACTGTCTTTAAAAGGTTTTGAAATATGTTCGAAAGTTGCCGAGATCACTCTTGTATTACTCTATCAACCAAAAACTCTGTTTTAACACCTGTCATGTCAATAAACTATGATTTAAATCTGTCTATTCGGCCAAGTTTTATTAACTTCCTCTGCATATTTTTGACTAGCTGACCCGCGCAACTTCGCTTGCGTCACGTAAGAGAGAATGGGTCAAAATTTTCCCCGTTTTTGTAACATTTTTTACTGGTACTCTGCTCCTTTTGGTCGTAGCGTGATGATATATAGCTTATAACCTTTCTCGATAAATGGACTATCTAACACTGAAAGAATTTTTCAAATCGGATCAGTAGTTCCTGAGATGAGCGCGTTCAAACAAACAAACAATCAAACAAACAAACTCTTCAGCTTTATTATGTTAGTATAGATTTATTTAAAATATTATAATAGCAATCCAAATCGTTTATTTAAAATTGTTATGGCTCTAGAACCTCATAGAACCTTCATTATAAAATCCCAATAATTAGCTAACTGTAATTTAAAATGATTCATTTATTCATGACCTAAATTATACAAAGATTTATTACTATTATGACAGGTAACTTAGCCTACTTCAAGAATTGATGATATGCTATTTATTATGAAACAAAACAAGGCATGCGAAAGTAAGACATTTTTTCTTTTAAAGTTTAGCTACTGACTTAATTGACTTGTAATAAGGCGATAAATAGAGTTCTAAATATTTTTTCGGACGTCGCTTGCTCTTGTCAGAATTTATAAGCTTAGTTAATGCTTGTGTGTTTGCCTGATTTAAAGTAGGCCTTTTATTGGGGTATATAATATAATATGTATAACATTTATGTATCACATGTATGTATCACTATACTAAGCAAAGTGTGAATGGTCTCGTACAAAATGTATGACGATCGATAAATTGTTACAGGTATCTGAATATGTAACATTATTTTATGCCTAATCACTTTTATTTAGTTAATAGACAACAAAAGCTGAGCTGATTTGAGTTACAAGATTCATATTATTAACTCCATAAGCATAATCCATCCTTAGGAACGAATCACTTCAAATGTTATCCAAAATCTATTTAATGGTTGAGTAGGACAAACATACATACATTTATCACATTTACATGTATGTACAGTGAGGTTTTTATGTAGGTATATGATTGTTGTACATTTCTAAGAACCTACCTATCTGTCAAAGAGGCGTTAACTAACATCAGAATACACAAACAAAAACCTTCTCTCCTCTTGTAACGCCTATAAAAAATACTTGAAGCAATTCTAACGAGTCACTCAAAGCAAAAACTGCTCATTCAAATGTGATTTGACTTTCACTATCGAATAGGTTGTAGTTTTAAGAATGTAATATAAGTTTGACCTGCAAAAGGTCACTTCTCATATCGTCAATTGGAAAGTTCACTTGAAGTATTATTTGAAAAGTAAACATTTTTAATGTACTTAAATGAAAAACAGGTTTTTTTTGCAATTTATTGTTATTTATTATATTTGAAATATGCTGAAAATATTAAACTTTCTTGTACGTACTGATTTGTTTGATAGGTGTCTGAAATTTGTGTCTGAGAATTGCAAAATCAAATTGCAATTCACTATCAACGCAACGAAAATTGCTTGATCATAATCGATTTTAAAAACACATGTATCCTTGCCTGACTTATGTACATAAAGGATGCTATGTGAAGAACTACTAAGTATAGCTATGGATGCTTTTTCCATACTATAGGTTGTTCAATAAAAACGATTAAATCTGATGATGGTATTAAAATATTATTATGTATTTCACAGTTCTGAAATCCAAATTTATTTAAATCAATATAGCTGTTTCGCTGAAAAATTTCACATTAATATAACTAGCAGAGATTTCCTCTCTTATAAGACACCTGTCTCAATAATAATATTTCAAAATTATTATCATCTTTATCTGATTTATAAGTATAATTATTGTTGACTAACTTTCTAACTTTCCTGCGAGGGTCATAGTGTAACTTAGTACATGTACACAGACTAGAATGGCAAGATTCCTGTAGAATTACGGTGAAATCACTCACTGTGACCGAGGGCTTAGATGTAAGAGCTAAAGTACTGCAGATTATTGGAATGTTCGTGTATTATTTCAAATCTTTGGATAGAGTGGATAAGGCGTTCAGGTTGACTGGATATAGTAAATCTATAAATAGTATGTTGCATTTCACGGCTAAGCTACGGAACTGATTTTGACTATGATTTACTGATTGAAAGACAAGTGTACTTCTCAAATAAAGGAAGAAACTAAAAATTGGAATGCTATAAAAATAATTTTATTATCAATTTTGAATAATTAAGAACGAATAAAAGTAGTATAAAGATTTATCCTTGAGACCCTCAACTTATGTGGGATAGAGAAGTCCTTAGTTTTGCACCTGTCATGTAAGTAAATAATAATTTCACTAAAACAGACGTTTTGTTAAGATGCAAGCTTTATAATTTTTTATTTTTTGAGCTCTACTAGTAGGTACCGTTTTAATGGGTAGAATAGGATAATTTTTAAATGATACACTTGCTTGAGGCTATATAGGTACCTAAAGGGATACATATACCTAAAGAGATAACAATGTAGGGAACACTCTTGATTGTTAAAAATCCCTTTAGATACATAACACAATTTAAAAAACAAGCTATTTGCATGAACTTTATAGGAAGTTTTACGTCTAGACATTATAACGGCTATTAAATCGTTATGCAATTACATAAATATTGTTGAGATCTCACTGCATAGCTATATTGTAGGTAGTTACTTACAAAATACCTTTGCTTCGATTCGAAAAATTGCAAACAAACCTAAACTAATTTTGCTTTGGTACATTAAGGGTTAGTTTTACAGCTAATGGATAAGCGTTAGTTAAGATACCCGATGGATAAAGTGACAAAAAATGTATGAAAATAACTCAGAAAGTTTTACCTGATAAGGTACTCGCTTTATAAACCGGCGAAACAGAAGCAAAGTATCTCAATTTTGTGTTATGTTTAATTCATTCACGATAGGATCTTATACCGTATTTTAATTATTTCCAGTTGAATGGATACTTGTACGAAACACGATTACTAGCCGCTAGTCTAACAAGTCTAGACTAACTAGTCTCATTCATAACATTAAAGAAATTGATATTAAAACAAGTCTGTCCGGCGACACACCGACAAATTGGACGCGAGAGTAATTGGGTCATTCGGAGGCTTGTTGTTGAAAACTAATGTCCATCTCAATAACTTGGCCATTATCAAACGCTAAGAGAGAATAAAATTCATCAGTTACGGACAATTAATTTCGTGATACACAAACCTAGTTCGAGCAAACCAAAATAACACTGATATCAGGCAAAAATCGGAAGCAAAAATAATCAACTTCTTATCCTCAAATCGATACCGGTAATTAACACTGAACTTTCGCACGATACAACCCACAAACACACATAATCCGACCTACATATATCAAAAACAATGTTCTAAACTTCTATCCCAAGTTCACGACCTTTGCTGCAAGGCTTTCGTTATGAAACCGGGAATTACTTTTACTTCCAGAGTGAGAAAGTCCAATTCGGTCGGTACACTTGCTTGAGGCTATATAGGTACGGCTGAGAGGCCGGGCGCGGCAGACGTAAACCACATTCACGATGAAACGGACGATTGTGTTGTTACTCTTCGCGGCGTGTCAAGCCCTCCCCGCGCAAGATACCTCGCACTCAGACAACGATATCGACGGATTAACCGACTGTCTCCGCAAGGAATCCACGACATGCCTCAAGTACAAATTCTTTTCTTTCGTCGACAAGATGATTGGACAAAAGGAATCATTCTCCCTCACCGATAGTGTCACGGTTGTCAAATCTTCGGAAATACCAACGGATACTGGAGCACCTAGATCCTTAGATCCCGTTTCAAGATTGAAGAACTACTTCGAAACTCATTCTTTGAGAGTGGAGGTCAAAGGATCTGATGTGATTGATGCCGTATCAAGTGCTGGACGAGCTTTGGAAGACACCGTATCCTCGTTCACAGAAGACAATGAAGTCAGTGAAGGCAGAGGGAAGAAGAAGAAAGCTGCGAAGATACTTGGACCAATTATGGCCGCTTTGGCCTTGAAAATGATGGCATTGATGCCTTTAGCGATCGGAGCTATCGCTTTGATTGCAGGAAAAGCTTTGTTGATCGGAAAACTAGCGTTAGTTTTGTCAGCGATCATTGGATTGAAGAAGTTATTGTCGCAGCAGAAGCATGTCACTTATGAGGTGATCGCTCATCCGCATCATACTTCGAGTCATGATTACAGTGGAACGAGTGGATATGGAGGTGACTCTTCGGGAGGGTACAGTAGCAGTGGTAGCGGCGGGGGCGGCCACGGTGGAGGCTGGGGCAGATCGCTCGAAGCTCAAAACTTGGCGTATCGAGCACAGAAACCTTAGCACGCGACCCGGTTTCTTGGCCCCTTTCCTCTGATTTCTCCGGTGTAAAGCGTATTTAAGTATTATTTATCTTGTGTGAATGTGTGAGTGCTATTTATTGAACATTATTTATTAACGTCATGCCATTATTCGATGTTGTTCGTAATTTGATTGATGTTTAAACTTATTTTTCGTCTTCGGTCTTTAGTCACTTCAAGTCATATAACTATTTATGTTTCGTCTATTTATTTTATGTCTGTATATAATTTTGTTCTGTTTATTTTAGTATTAGATGTAAAGTTTATTTATTGATAAATCAGTACCTGGCTTTAATATCTTTAAGTGTTATATAAGATAATGTATTTATGTTATTTTCATGTATTTTCTGCCCCACGAGTATTTTAGGTATATCAAAGAGTACTGTAATATTATTTAATTTATGTAAATGTTATAGTGTTTGTATGTAGATCCAGTTTTCCTACTCGTAAATACTCATAATGTAACGTTAATTTAATAAATGGGAAACAAAGATATTTTATTGTTATATTATAAATAAAAAAATATGCAATTTGTTACGGGTTTTATTTTTGTTCATGACCAATAACGAAATAAATCATAAACTTATACGCTTGTAATTTTGTCAGATGGCAAAAGCGATGTTTTCAAAAAGGTCCTTTCAAATCATTTAACTCAAATATGTAGGAAGTATTTGAATGATAATGCGATATAAGTCCGATAAGAGAATGTATTATATTTGTGAAAAATAAATCCCAAATCTTTTTTCGTTATTATTCACACCTTCTGTTCGCGACTCAAAAGCTTTCTCAGAACAAAAATTGTCGTTAAGAGACATTCAGTATTTTTTGCGTGAAAGACAAATATCTTTACATAACTTGTAAAACTATATCGGACCTATATCAAGATGTTTTTCTACAGGCGAGTTCCGTGTCATGAAACTGCAAAGATTGAAATTGGCTTTCAAAAATGTATGGAATTATAATGTAAAATGTGATGTATGTATGGTTTTGTCTATATCTTACGTGTCTGCAAACTATGTTGGTTCAGTTGTTTAGATAGGAATGAAAAAACTGTAACTGAATTTTTATATTTAGTGTTGTATTAAACGCTCCAAATAAAGTTGTATGTCTGAATATAGCAACAAGCTGCTTCGCAAAAGAATTTGTGTGAAGTGCGCCTGTCAAGGACGTAATAAAGACAATGTCCTGTCGTTAACACATTCCTTGCTTCAATACTTCTATGTATCAGTTGCCTTCGGTGCTACTTGTTGCTAAATTCAGACACACATCATTAAATGGCACTTCCTACAGATGTGGATACGAGCATAGAAAATAGAACATAAAATTCAGTGCTATCTCAATATTCAAACAAAAATAAAACAAGTGTACCCAGACCTGATATAGCCAACAACTAAGTAAAAAGCCTTGTGTGCAAGGTTCGTGGCTGGATGAAGTATATTAAAATTAGAATTGAGAACACACAAGCTATATAAGCCTAAAGGCTTAGTGGTCTTTTTTTCATACTATTTTTAGTAAATTTAATATAGCTGACCCGCTCAACTTCACTTGCGTCACATAATATAGAATGGGTCAAAATTCTCCCCGTGTTTGTAACATTTTTTACTGGCTCCTATTGGTCGTAGCGTGATGATATATAGCCTATAGCCTTCCTCGATAAACGGGCTATCTAACACTGAAATAATTTTTCGAATCGGACCCGAAGTTCCCGAAATTAGCGCGTTCAAACAAACAAACTCTTCTGCTTTATAATATTAGTGTAGATTCAAAATACTAAGAATCAATTATTTTGATAAATCGGACATCGTTAATGTTCTACACCTAGTGACTACGATGCTTAAGGCATTGATCTTGACGAATGACATACATTTCTCACGTTACTGCATGTGTGATTTCCCATACGATATGTAGGTGAGGAAATGTACCATGAATCGGACTATAATGATGATGGTGTCGCCAATGTAAGTTTTATATTAGATCGGACGGATGTTGAGGGAAATGTATGGCTATGGGTAGATATAGGACTGATTATATTTAAATAAGAACGGCTTTAAGGTGGTAGTTGTAATCATAAGTGTGTACCGAAATTAACTATTTATTTTTCAAAGTGTGCGGTTGTATCTTTTAGGATATTCATAGTTTTATTATTTTATCATATACATATATTGGTATTATAACAATAAAATAATCATTACTATTCATAAATAAAATTAAGCCTGGTTTATATAAGAGCAGATAATAAATCCTTATATTTATAATTATTTTTCTTTAATCAACAAAACTATGAAATTATCGTGACATTGTTATCAGCTGTCGCGTGATCAAAGTTTAAACTCTTATATCAACAAAGTAAGAAGTAGTCATTTTTCTATTTAAAAAGTATCGCCACCTTGCATTCACCGTTTACAAGCACTGGCATTGTATTAGACTTTTACATAAGTACAGAATTGTTTTATGTACGGGAACATACTTATTTTTTCTGCAAACAATTTATGCCCAAATTTCATTGCTCCGCTGCAAAAAAGTGCCGAAACGCATTAAACCACTTCACACTAACTGTATCAATTTGAGAACTCTTAATTTCACTAAATTACCTTTGCAATGGTCTCTCGAAATGCGTGCGAAGTTTTACTTTCTTAAGACATTTGCTTCAAGTTAAAATCATTGTTTTTAACAGTTTTAACTTTTACTTGTTAACGATATTTCCTGACGGCTTGTATAGTGTAATAAATGCCTTGTGAGTTACATTGCCGCCATGCCGTAGATGTGATTTTTAAAGTCCAATCATTGAAGATCCATAGGGATAGGCTATTCTATATGGCTACCAGCCGGTACAAAGGGTACCAAATGAAGGTACCGTGTCCTGGCCCCATTACAGTGGCTGTGGAAGGAACTCTGTGAGGTTGCGCTACCTCTCTGTACGCAGGACAAGCAGTTAATCAAAGTGAAAAAAAGGTTTTAGATGGCTAGATGAAAATCCGGGATGTTCCAAAATCGGTGCCACGTCTTCTGCCTGTTGTAATGTATTGAGACTAATGAAATTAGAATCTGATATCAGAAATTCATATGTCCCCCATTCTGCAAGAAAAATACGCCAGAAAGATGCTTTTTAGATATCGTTCCAAACGCAGGGCCGTCTATTATTGCGAATATTGAGAGGAACGTAATACAAAAGGGAGAAAACCGTTTGATTTACTTAGCAGTCGCTTCATTTTCCGAGATTTCCATCAAAGCTTAGAAGAGCAAGAGCAATCGAATAAAGTCTGACTAAAATAATAACAAATTAATATCATTGGACAACACACACAATCATTTGAAAAGCTTGTACTATGGTAACCAAATAAGTGATAAACATACTTATATACTTCTAAATACATGTCATACTTATATAGATATTGAGCCACAACGTGTTAAACGAAGAGCGTTACTTCTAACGGAGTGTATAAAATAACACTTAAATTTTCCAGCAATATAAAGCCTACAATAAAAACATTTGTTTGTCCACTCTTTCTTTTTAAATAGTAATAGATACACTTACACGTAAGACCGATAGCACACAATTATTTACTCGTACAAATATTATGAGTTAACTTTAATTGGTGTGGTTCAAACTACAAGAGAGTAGCGTCGTGGTAAAAAATACAATCACATTACAATGTTAGTTTATTGAGTCATAGCATAAATAAAATTATCATAAAAATTCTGATATGATATAGTTGTGAACTAGTCATCCTAAAAAAATATAAGGACTGTGTGTTTTTGCGCGATACTTTTTCGATTATAGTAGATAAATTGATTATAAGATTATGGTATCGCTATTTTTTGTTTTATTTGAATGTATGGTTATTATTATACACACAAATAACTATTTAATTCATTCTAATATGCAACGCGATTTATGCAGCCTGTGCTACTTGTGCCAGAACGTCGACTCAAGTAATCAGATTTAGCCCTTCCCACAGGTCAATTCATGACTGAGCTATTGTTATGAGTAACCAAGTAAAAGTACTCATAAATGTTGTCACCCGTTACCTCTTCTGACTTGCGCACACCACAGCTTTCCTTATATCCAGGTCGGACAGTCGCTCCTAACGTTAGAGAAAGGTGAACACTCGAGCTGATCTTGAGGTGAAATCATTCATCGCACGTTTAAACATAAAACTTGTATGTTACGTGTTTTTATACCCATCACTGTACAATCTGTACATCATTGCACTGCAGACCATTTGACAAACTGATTTTTTGATTTGTTTTGTTTTTATTTAATCAAGGTACATAAGACGGAAATACACTTAAGACGGAATGACAAGCATTCTTTAATATATTTAGTTTGTTTTTTTTTTGCAAAGCTTGCACATCACTACACTCTAGACAATTTGACAGAAGCTTTTTGATCAATTTTAGGTATTTTTGTTTAATAACTTGTGCGCGTTTCTAGAATCCAGACAATTTGACGAACTCATTGAGTTTCTGTTTAAAAGTTTAGATTACTATGCGAGGTGTTTAAAGAACCATTTTATAGTTATATAGCATGTGATAAAAATAAATAATTAAACGTGGGTAACGACCATGACCATGTCGTGCATTAAAGTGTTCATCACTTTAAAAAACATAGAGTCAAAAGACAGACTTTTTGCATGTTTGCTTAATACACAATGACATAAGGAACTTACTTAGATATAGTTTTAAAGATAGGGTTTATTTTGCACTACAAAAATTATGTCCTCAAAATTTAAAGCAGCTACATAACCCTATTCTGGATAACACTCACGCTTGTTTACGAAAATCATTGTTCATTCACAAAAACTTATTTAGTTCAGGTGGTGAAGGTGGTAGTAAAGGTGATGAAAAGTGTTAAAGATTTAAGTATGGTTTAAAGAAACTAAAAACCACAGATATAATAATCTCACAATTCCACTTTCACTTGATAATTAACTTAAATTGTTATTTCGGTAATTATTTCAATGGTAATATCTGTAGTTCAACAAACATAGCAATTTACTCTCTCGCTTCAAATTGAATGTTATTGACTCAAGTTTTAAGTGTTAGGTTACATATTTTTATGTGTGGAGAACATTCTGCGGTGTTACTTTGTATTGACTTTTAGATACAATGTCATGTATTTTGTCTGTAGCTCGATTCTCTACTACTATCGACTACTGGCAACCGACCTGTCATCGAGAAATTTTGTTGAAATTCTGATCAGCGCCTCGCGCGGGTGTCGTAGGAAATATTTTGGCAGTACATTCTAAATGTCAAAATTTCGATACTCGACAGTACCGACTGTACAGAATCACACATAGCCTTTACAATAACGAGCTTTGCATTAAAAACCTTTGAGTTAATACCTAGGTAAAAATCGCTTATTTCGACCGTGGTCTTGAACAAAAAAGCTCCATTTAACAAAAATTGGCATCACTGTTCAACTGAAGAAACTCGTAAGTTGATAGCGTGCCGGCAGTCTAAGCTACTATGATTCAATGAAAGCAAACTTCGCCCAAAATTTGGGGAGATTCTTTCCAGAATTTCAATTATTTCCAAGTTTCTTTTGAATGCAGTAAACATGCTTGCAGATCAATAATATCTTTCAAAAAAATATTTCCAGATACTTTATGAAAAAGTATCGTTTTATGGCCTAACTATAGATACCTAAGTATTATTGTTGAACCATAAAAGTAAAATAGAAAATATCACAATAAACAAGTAGGTTGGAAAGCAGGAACTGCGTATGGCGACTCTGGTTCAGAACAGGTTCTCGAGCGATTCAGAGAAATTATGTTGATGTCGTTTTTATGTGTCGTTGACGGACATTCAATGACGATATAAATATACTTGGTTAATGGTAACGTGGCGTGCTCAGCGGAATTAAAAAGATAAGTATGTGAGCACAAAATAAATGTATAGATTTACCCTCTTATTCATAAAAATATATCAAGTTATGAAAGGCTTATAGAGTGTTTTGTTTCTTTTACTCCTTAGCGAAATGAAAGAGAGAAAACGTATTATAGTACCTTTTCTAAAAAAGGTTTGTAGTGTGTTTATGAATAAGTTAACCGCCAATACATTGTTAGGATAGTATTTTCTCCTCGAAAGAGGAGGTTAGGTTCGACTAGAGTTCAAAATGTCGGTCAGATAGTCCCCGAAGGGCACGTAAAGCTGATGATCCTGGCCACTGGCCTCCCCCCGGAATGAGAGAGGGGTAAGGCCTTGAATTCACAATGCTGACCTAATGTACCTTGGGGACTTTGTATCCCTAAACTCTTTTAAACAAATCCTACATACGTTTGGTAAGGTTTCATCACAATGTTTTCTTTTACCGTTAGAATATGTCAATTTTAATTTCGGGAAGTCATTAATGTTTGGTCGAGTTCGAACCCTGAACCACTTACATAGGAGGCGAATGTTGAGATCCTTTGGCCATGACTACTCTTAACATATAAAGTAAAATGTAGGTAATCAAAAATTTTAAACCTCCAAATTGCAATAAATAGAGCTATCTACGTCTAGCGATAATTTTATTGAAACTCGCCGTAGAGCTTAACAATGAATATCTACTTACTGTTCTTAAAAAGAAAAACTGAAACAACAAAACTAAAAGAGAACTTTTGCATAACAATTCTTATATAAAAGAGTTAAAAAACATACAAAACAAGTCTATTAAGTCAACTTACTTCATACAAAACTGCAACAAATAGTTACCCAGTAACCGACATTTTTTGACAATAAGAGCAAATAGACAACGCCATCTGTCTGCCGAGTCATGAAACAAAACGAGTTTAGCAAGCACCGTAGTAAAATTAACCTTGGAGTTTATGAATGAAAAGGGCAATGAAACGAATTGTTTATGAATTGAGAGCTTGTTTTCTGAGCAACATTATAGACTATAGTCTTTTACAGCTTATATCTTTAGTTATATAACTAGTAACTTTATAGCAATGGTCGTAAATTCGCGTGGAATGTTAAATATATACACGTTGCAAAAAATAGCGATGTACTCCAATGATAGATTACTAACTCAAATGAAGATTATTTTTACACCGTAATCATAGTTTAATAGTAGATTTAGCACATTAATATAAAAATAAACATAAAGTTTGCAAATAAATAACGAGTTCATCGACACGCAAGCGGCGAAACCTTGAACTTTTGTTTACGCGCATATAGTAAACAAACATGACCGTGAAAGTAGTTCGACATAGTGCTCAGAGATGGCGCTGTTTTAAATATTTTACAAATTTTTATAATATTGATTTTTTAAGCGTTTTAATATATACCTAATCCCTATTATTTTAGTGCCATAAAATTCTGAACAATTTTGTTATGTTTTTTTATGTGTTCAGAATTTCTATTTTCTATGATTCAGTATCATGTACAGACCTAGATGATGAATTGATTGATCACAGAAAGTGGTTGTTTTAGTTTTGCATTTCTCATCTAGATGGCTTAAAAATCATTAAATCGAGCGCGCGGGTGGTAGGTTCTATTCACACACTTACAAATGAAAATTGAAACAAATGCTGAAGTGGTGGTTTTGAGGCTGGTTGTACCTTAGTAGTTGTGCCTACGTTTTCAAATGTATTTAAAAAAATAACAATTATATTAATATGAAGGTTGGTTTTACATAAATTCATTGTCATTTAAATGGGTATCACATTAGACTTGTCCCCTATTACATGACTTGTTGGTGGCAAAACGAATGGCATTATTTCATACACCTATGTCTTCAAATCCGGGTATTACAGGCGTGATATCTATACTAATATTATAAAGCTGAAAAATTTGTTTGTTTGAACGCGCTCAGGAACCTCAGGAACTCCTTGCGCGAATTGGAAAATTCTTTTACTGTTGGATAGCCCATTTATTGAGGAAGGCTAACGACCTATAGGAGCAGAGCACCAGTAAAAAATGTTACTAAAACGGGAAAAATTATCACCCATTCGCTCTATTGCAACGCAAGCGAAGCAGCGCGAGTCAGCTAGTTACAAATTAATAAGAATAAAAGTGGAAAAATATTGACATAAACTTTGATTTTCAATTACGACTAAGTATATTTTGTTCAAAACGAAGAATCAAGCTTGTGACCTAGCAGCCGCAATTTTCCGCTTCATATCCACATCCGGATAGTCAAAATCCTCACGCGTGAACCTAATGTTAGTATGCGTGATTTCCCCTAAGTTACATTGTATAGGAAATATACTGCGCGCTCAGTAATTGTTCCAAATGATGATGTTACATACTCACTATTGCCCGTATCACGCGATCTGTTCCCAGTGTTAGAAAGTGAATTTGATTGTATTTAGATTGTTCAAGACATGCATAGGTCATTGATATAGACTATTATTTAGACTTGAAATGATCGACATTTTCAAGATCACGTTTAAGCTATGATATACACGAGCCAGCTCGAAGTAGGGCCGTTTCCAAAGGGCCGTTACCGGCTGGGACGCGGAGTATCCAATTGGAGGTACCGCGTCCTGGCCATTTTATGGTGACTGTGAAGGAATACCGTCAGGTTTTTAGTCGGTATGCCCAAATTAAAAGCCGGTTCGCCTAGCCGGTGGGAGAGCCCTACCTGACCCCCGTGTCATCCCTGGTGCGGGACATGCAGTAATGCATTTTTCTGACGAGAAAAAAATTAACAACAGGGAACAGTCCTGCGACAAACCGATGCAAAGATTTATGCAGAAATTCATGGATCGCTCGTCCCCCAAGGTACTCTAGTTTTTTTTATTTGCATTGTGGCGTGTGAGAACGAATACTTCTGCCTTTAGAAGTAACTAGCTGACCCGTGCAACTTCGCTTGCGTCACATAAGAGAGAATGGGTCAAAATTGTCCCCGTTTTTGTAACACTTTTCACCCTCTTGTACTCTGCTCCTATTGGTAGTAGCGTGATGATATATAGCCTATAACCTTCCTCGATAAATGGACTATCTAACACTGAAATATTTTTTCAAATCGGACCAGTAGTTCCTGAGATTAGCGCGTTCAAACAAACAAACAAACAAACTCTTCAGCTTTATAATATTAGTATACTTAGATAAGAAATTCTGGATGTTTTTACTCCACAGTGGTCCAAATGCATGGAAGTACATTTTCTGGTAATCTAAGAGTACGCACAGCTTTGGAGCATTTCTTCCCTGCTGTTAAATTGCTCCGAAGCTCGTTGAATGGCACTTACACCAAAACAACGCCCAAAGTTTAGGTCGAGTATGTAACGGACTCTTTTATACTTTTCTTGGTTTCCAAAAAATACGTTATCTTTAATTTGAATAATATTCTGAATAATTATGTAAATGGCAGCATCATTATCAAATATCTCTCATTCTACTTTATACTATTGTGGAATGTTATTCACCTGTTGACATCGTCCGAAATATTTCGATGAAAATGAAAGTCGTCTGCAAGATTTTCATCTTTTGTAACTTTCGTTTTTTTATCCAAGATCTTTTGAGACCTGGTTTTAAAAGAAAATATTTTCAAATGTCTAGTTTAGAGGAGAACCTTCTAATAACATTTGGAAGGTTTTGATTTGGGGCTTCAAGTTAGGATGAGTAGCACTCATACAAATTCGAAACCAAATAATAATATTATTTAAAGCCAAAACCTTGGCGGCAGATGGATAAGTTCTTTGACGAATTGGTATCCAAAAATTGGAACACAAAATGTTAAAAATCTTAAAACATGAAATAAATTGAGGACAGAATTAAGTATGTAAAAAAGATCTGACCACAATTACTGGGATAGACGGCAACTGTAGATGAAGAAGACGATGACAACCCATGTGTACCTTAATTGAGTAAAACACAAGTTAATAGTCCTAGAAATTATGTACAAGACTGTCCTTGCTTAGAATTAATAACCGAAGCCGAATAACCATCTCAAGCAAATTATAAGCAAAAACCTTCCAGTGACATTTTTTCTGATCCCATTTGAAAATTAAATCGATGTGACAAACCTCGACCTTATAACCACTTCATCAAAAATTCATCAGAAACTTCACGAGAAAAAGTATACCAGACTTGTTTACATCTACGTACACTATCTAAACCAAAAAATTGGGACGCATGCACTTGTAAAACGTAAATAGTATCACACGTTCGCCGTGACTGCATTAAGTATTCACTCGTACTGTTTGTTGTACAAATATGTGAGTACAGAAGTCACGCATGTGATGTGTTGACAATGTCACGCAGACTTGAATGAGGAGTGTAAAGATGTTTGTCTGCTGTCGTTGTTACTGCATAAATAGATTTGTCTGGTTCGTGTACTGAAATATCGTGTTTAAGGGTGTCTTTTTTGTAATTTATTACTTAGAATTTGTGTAAATAGATCTATGTTATTTTTTTTTATTTACTTACCAAATAATGAGATTATTTTTCAACAGTCCTTAAATTTTTATAAGACTTTTAATATTGTATTACGGACGTAATATAAACTAGTGATTCTAAGCAAGGAGACATTCACACAGAATAGGAAACAAAATTTTAAACATCTCACATGAATTTTAGAACACAAATAAGTATCTGTGTACCTTGTTTGTACCTTTAAGACTACAAAGTACCATTCATTGCATTTCCATGTTTATACCCTACTCTACAACGTTCAACATAAAAAGTAACTAATATTAATGCTTGGATATATTCGATACAAAACTTAAAAATCAATTATTTCTTATACAAGCTTTCCTTCTGTATTCCATTGATTTAGTGGCAGTACATCGTGCTCTTGAAATTGAAAGCCTTTGTTTTACGCGCCATTGTTAAGGCTCGCTTTCTGTTCGCCTCTGATGTATTATTAGATGACTTTTGATCCAGTTGCTAGGCCACTGTGAGAAATTCTCTTATCTCATGATTGGTTTCTTTGAATGTGAGAAAATTTTAAATGCGTAGTAATATCTTTTTAATCGGAAGTTGTATTAGTTAGTAGGTTTTCCTGTTCTCAGAATTTAACATGTTGATTTGAAATAGATAAGTTCTTGAGAAAATTCGTTTCACAAAAAGGTTTTACAGTATATATAGTTAACTGATTCCCACTAAGTGAAGAGGATACTATTGGATATGTAAACAGTGTTCATGACTCTGAATTTAAGTTTAAGCCTGAGAAATATAATACCAGCAAGAGTCTAACAAATCAAAACTTAACCGTTACTCAATATAGAGTAATTAGGAGTTTTCTTTTTTGTCGTGACTTAATGCTGATTATACCTATATTAGAGAGTAAATAACAATACAAGGTAATAAACTAGCAATTAGCTCTAAATACAGAAGCCCCATTTTAAACCTACTAAGTCATACATAATGTAAATACGCAGTAAATGAAAATTAAGTACGAAACGGTACGCAATGCAAGCATCGTCGACTTGAACGGTGTAAAAACCGCTTGAGTACCATAAAGAGTCGAAATGGTTGCTGAGTAAACAAAATATGATGGACTAGAATGCTTTATTATCATTTTTGATTTCACTGTGCTGTTTCTGCGACGAGGTTGGTAGTGTCTTCGTCAGCTGAACACGAGACCCCAGGCTGGAATCCCGGGTCAGGCAAAGTACCCTCGGTCGACAATATGTTCGACTGCTGATCTTAGGGCCCTGGGTTCGAGTCACAGGTAGGGCAAAGAACTGTTGGTATTTTCTAATTTATATGACAACTAGCTGACCCGCGGAACTTCACTCATGAGAGAATAGGTCATAATTTACCCCGTTTTTGTAACATTTTTCACTGGTACTCTGCTCGTATTGGTCGTAGCGTAATAAATAGGTTATCTAACAGTAAAAGAATTCTTCAATCCTCACCCCTAGTTCCTGAGATTAGCGCGTTCTAACAAACAAACTCCTCAGCTTTATAATATTAGTATAGGTATTTCTGAATGGTAGTACGGAAGTTTGGTATTATGCATTTTATTTATCGCCAGGAAAATGCATTCCTGGATATCCCGCTCCAGGGAGGAAGCGGGAATATGTCGAGCTCTCCCACCGGCTAGGCGATCCAGCTTTAAATTTGGGCATACCGACTAAAAACATGACGGTGTTCCTTCAACATTCACCATAAAATGAATAGGACGCGGTACCTCCAATTAGGTACTCCGCGTCCCAGCCGCGTGGAAGGCTCGCCCATTATTATATATGTATATGGTACTATCATTATTATCCTGAGACCTCATAATTAGCAGCCAGATACACTAACGACCGCGCCACAGGCGAAACAGTTAGTATTTAGATACGTAGTTAAATACAAAGTAATTGCTTTACTTGCATCCAGTCTGTAATTGCAAGATAAGTAATACTATTTGGTTTAACAAAGAATAAAGAAGCTCTGACCGTCTCGACTTAAAGATGGTAGATAAGATACTATCAGTAAAAGATCTCTTTAATTAAAAAACATCGTGTTTTACAATTGTCAACCATGAGACTGATTTTATCTAAGCATAAACAATAAAACTTGGCGAAACTAATGACATCTTCTTCTGACTTTAAAGTCAGAAGTCAGGTTCAAGGTCGGGGTGATTTTAAGATTATTTCTTTTCTTAGCGATGAAAATGATAATAAGTCTAATGAGTTAATAACCTTTTAAGATCTTTTCAAGTATAAAGTTCAAGTTTCTGAAAGGATCCTTGTATTTTTTATGCATGTCTCGTTGCGTTCTAATCCCACCCAGAACAAATATTTATGCGATGAGCACGAGTAGGTATCAGTTCTGAGCCTGGTCGTAAATGTATCATAAAAAGACATTGTGAAGTATATACATATTTATGTTTATCAGTTAACTAGTTATCATAGTACAAGCTCTGCTTAGTATGGAATCAGATCATCAGATGTCTGTGTGTAATTTGTCCAATCATATTCAGATATTTTTATTTGGTTAAATAGTAAGGGTTTCTGCTAAGAACTATCTGGATTATAACTGTTACTGTACCAAAAAATTAAAAGATCCTAATAAGTTTCTCGTGAAATGTTGCAAGTCTCCAAATAAAAAGAGTTGATTAAGTCGGATCGCACTTCTGAAAAAAAATGGAACATCATTTTGATCGCTTATGATTTTTTGTAAAATAACTTTTCCCATTTGAATACGTAACTACTCAAGAATAAAATGGAAAAGGCAAACAAAATCAGGAAGAAAGAAAGTAGGAAGGATCTTAGTCGCTTAGGTTGCATACCGCGGAAAGAATGTGATATACCTACTGATATTTTCTTGACTAGAATAACAATGACCTAACAATGGTCGTAAAACTCGATACGGACAAAATGGCTTGTGTGGTCTCGTCAATGGAAAGACCACCTTAAACAATATTGTAAGAAGAATAGTATTTATTTTTTACTTAATGCTCCTAGAGATACTAATGCTCCCAAATACACCAATTCTATATTGGTATTTTCCCAAAATCATATTTTTCTCGTATTTGTATGTACTCGTATAGGTACTTTGTATGCAAACGTAACTATATACAAAGCAAAGTCCGGGCTGCTATTGATCAACACCCAATATAGATTGAAAAGCCCAAAGAATTACTCCTGCCGGGAATAGAACCTAAGACCTCTTGGTCAGCTGTATACACTGCCGTCTAAGACCACAGAAGTAGATTATTATTATTTTAAGGAAAAAATCCAAATAACCCTTTGCTGGACCCCAATCTCTAGGATTCACCGTTTATTCATCTATCTTTATACATAACGTGAAAGAATATAAAATGCAATATTTTACTGCATTAAGTGCTAAGTGGAAGTAATAGGATGAAGATAAATACACTTTCCATATAAACAGCGTTTCATTTCCTGCAATTGAACTAGAAAGCTCATCGCTAGCTAACAATAGGGTCACTCACGAAGCCACTTGGTAATAACAGGTTAAAGGTACCATAATATCATTTGCCGACGAAAACCGTCTTATAATCATATCATTGCCACCTTTAAATTTTTGTCTTCATCTATACTAATATTATAAAGCTGAAGAGTTTGTTTGTTTGTTTGTTTGTTTGAACGCGCTAATCTCAGGAACTACTGGTCCGATTTGAAAAATTCTTTCAGTGTTAGATAGTCCATTTATCGAGGAAGGTTATAGGCTATATATAATCACGCTACCACTAATGGAAGCAGAGTACCAGTGAAAAATGTTACAAAAACGGGGATAATTTTTAACGCTTATGTAACGCAAGCGAAGTTGCGCGGGTCAGCTAGTCATACATATAATAAGTAGACTGCCCCGGCTCTCTTTATCGTCAGTCTAGCACAAGGTACCAAATGATTGTGGGATTTATTGATAGTCGTATTTTTACTAAATACGTTCAGTAACTTTAATCATAGTCCCCAGTCTTCATGTCACACCTTCCGTACTAAATTCTTAAAGCTTTTGGGTAAATTCCCAGATGTCCCCTCTAACACTGTCTCCCGGGGTGACAACTGGGAATGAAATTAGGAAGAAACTTCCCAACTGTGACCCCGGGGTGACAATGTTAGAGGAGACAACTGGGAACATACTAGCATTTGTGCCTTCAAAACGATATTAGACAGTATCAAAAATGAATGGATAGATTCACACACATTTAAAATAGCGGAACTCTACAATTTCCTTAACGACATTAAGTTTTTCAATACAACGTACGACGAATAACTTTATAAGCTACTTGAACTAGGCCGAGATAATAATATAATAATATTTGCTATAATAATCTAACATTTTCCAGCACACAGAGTATGTCATTACGATGCCGGTTACCACACACACGAGCACACACGGTAATGAGACTGTGTCGGTCTTGTTAAATATCTTAAATGATGAATATTTCCGTACATTCGCTCCTAATTTTGTATTAGAAAGTTAATTGATTAAGTATGCTCGTTTAATTAAAATGCTGTAACTTTTTCTGTATAAATTATGACAATTGAGAGTAAATGTGAAATTTTGTGTTTATATAATTTGTGTATTCAGTTTTTGTTGGTCTTTTTTTAAACACATTTGAGTGTTAATTTGAAGTAATCATGACTAATTCATCATCTCCTTAAGATTTGCTTTATTCAATTTGTGAAATCTTCGCACTTGTTTTTCATACATTTTCATTTTATATCTTTGTAGTTAACTTAACTTATTTTACTATTTAAGTATTGTTTTTCATCGTCTTTATAACAAGTCATTGATTGTGCTCTTTATGCAAGTGAAGCATAATTTTCTTTTTTATAAGCGATTATAAAGTTACTGCATAAATGAATTAGTTTGTTATTGTTTGTGTCATTAACCAATTTTGATTGTTCTATAGTACCGATATTCTAGCGGCTGACTTGATACAATCTGTTAGAGGTTTTGCTTTTTAATACTAAGTTCTATTGGTTTAATTTTAAGGATTGTAAATAATACGAGGTATTTTAAACAACTGTTATATTTAGTTTATTTGGGTGGTTCATAATAAATTATAACAGCTAAAAGTAAGAAAGATTTGTACACACAAAGGCATCACCTAAGAGATATTTATATACAATAACAATAATATAATATATATGATAGATAATAATATAACAAATGAAGAAGCAAAAAATAACATTTTACTTATATACGTCAATACGAAATATATTTACAAAAGCAATATAAAGATATATAAAGTAGAAGAAGATATAGATTTATAGATCGACTAGTAAGAAATGAACACATAAAAATTGATACTAAAAAATAAAACACTACTCAACTCACTTCACAGTCAGGCAAAAGTAAACAAAAACAAAAATACAATTTATTAAAGCTATTGACATCGTAGGTACATTTGTACTTAAAAAACAAAGTAAAGTACTTATAATAAACAGGTACATTGTAGTATAAGAGAAAGACGAATAATTTCAAATAGAAGCACGGCGATGCTAATGGGAAAATCTAGACAAGATTCACTCGTCGCTCAACAATTAATAAATAATTTAAATAAATTATTAAATATTAAATTAAAATCATTACTTTGAGGTCCAAACTAGACTACGTAAGGATTAACCATGGCCCTTGGGACTTAGATTATCTTAGGTATTAGTTGGAGTAGGCGCTGTAGGCCAGGTTTTGGGCGTCTTGAGCAGACCTGCCCCATCCACCATGGCCGCCACCACCGTGGCTGAAGTGTTCTTCATGGTGAGGGTGTGCAACGACTTCGTAGCTCTCGTGGTGTTCACCCTTGGAGAGGAGCTTCTTGAGGAGGACCAGAGCGGAGGCGAGGAGAGCAGCCTTGGCGAGCATCAGACCCTTGATGGCGGCGAAAGCGATGATACCGAGGAACAGAGGAATGAGGGACTGGATCTTCAGTTGGAGGAGAGCGAGGATGGGCATCAGCTGCTTCAGCTTCTTCTTCTTGCCACGGCCTAGAGGACAAAAATAATTGTTATTGAAACCGAATTTTAGCTAATTGTTCGGGCAGTTGTATTAGCATGTCTCGATTCCAAACCATATCAAAATAAAGTCTTAGAAGCATGCGTAGTTCCCTTCAGAAACAGTAAAAGTAACAGCGTCAAAAGCTTCGTCACAATCGAAACCTGATATGCATCATAAATAAGTAAAAGTTGTATATCAAATGACTACGAAATATTTAAATGACCCGCCATAAAGTAATTGGAA
This sequence comes from Anticarsia gemmatalis, assembly GCF_050436995.1. Classification (NCBI taxonomy): domain Eukaryota; kingdom Metazoa; phylum Arthropoda; class Insecta; order Lepidoptera; family Erebidae; genus Anticarsia; species Anticarsia gemmatalis. Next base: position 7,210,645 of record NC_134768.1, on the reverse strand, counting down.
AATTGCTGGGCAGACATCGACGTCCAAACAGGTATACACTAGCAATTTATTTCAAACAAACTTTAATGGCCAAAAGGTATCTTTCAAAGCATTTATTATCAATGTCATCGTTAGTTAGCGGAAGTCTATAAATTTTAATAATCATAATGTACTTTCTAGTAACTGAATACCATACGTACTAGCAATAGAATAAAAGGAAAGGGTGTTTGTAGGTAAACACCATGTAGAGAATATCAAATAGCCTCGTGTCCAGTTTAGATAATTTACTATTTAAGTTCAAATGTTAATCGACCATGGAAACTTCATTGACATTCAATGTCCTTAACACTCAACTGAAATTGAAATTCTCCATGTTACGTCCAGTTTGCATAACCTCATTCACCTAGAAAGTGTTTCGGCTGGTACCAATTCGAAAGCTTCGAGCCTACATCCATATTTCGTTAGCAAGATTACGCCTGGAGCGTTACTTTTACTCGTTTCTTGATAGAGATTTCGATCGCGGACCGTCTTAGCGGAACCACAGAACTAGTTGAGCCTACATACTAAGCGTGTACTATGGCCATCTAGCAAAAACCAGAAACAGTTCGTCCGCTTTCCACGATAATCAACCTTGTTAATAGGTTAGAGAAACCCTCTCGAGACTCGTTTGGACAACGTTTTCTAGCCTCTCGTGGTGTATTCCGGATGTCCGTTTCAAATTTTCTTTATTTCGTAACTTAATGTTTTAAATAGTTTAGGTATTAATTTCCGTCTCGTCATGTATAACATCTGATTAATTTTTGATCGTACTTTCTATTTTAAAATTCTCATGCGCACCAAACTGGTTTTGGCATGTTTTAATTTATTTGGCGAGAGTTATGCGGGGAATTATATATGAACATGACTGCAAGGTTTTATATAACTACTTTTTACTTTTATGATGTTACCACGCAGGTCTATGTCGTGACTTGTTTAATATTTGACACAATTGAGAGCTTTGTAGATTATTTTCACTGCAGGAATGACTTGCGGGTTGAGAGAGTACGTTTTTTTCTGTACTATCGAATTTATCCAAAACCTGTTTGCAAGTGAGAATTGGTTACATAACATGTTCAGTGTCATAATTCGTGTAACGAATCGGCAGAACAAACTGTTTTAAACAAGTAACAATAGACCGTGAAATTCTTCGGTCATACTTTTGCTAATATGTACGCTTATTAAAGATTGTTGTTTTACAATGATGATGAGTTTTTGATTGACCTCGGGAGAAAATTCTGTTGCCCTTTTAACAAGATACCATTGTACATCTTTTGGGAACCGTCCATGATTATATTTCTCATATACTTTCACTTGTTGAAATAATTTGATCGCTTACAAGAATTGCAGCTTAATGATATGGTGGATGTATAAATACTGGTTTAACTGCTATAAATCCGGAATTTTTTGTGCTAGCGTAGTTATTTAACGTGACACCTGTAATTATTTTTTACGTGGGAAAAATTACATATGCATACATTCAGAGGGAAGTATGTTAAACGTATTAGAAAGAGTTTTGCCATTGAATTCACATAGTAATTGTAGGCTTTAGTAAGATTATTATGTTATTAGATGATTCTCAGGCTTTTTACGCTAGTAAAAGTTTATTGGATCGGTGTTTTATAAGAACGATGAAACGTTATGGCATTGTTAGATTTAATTGGTTTTAGCTTTTGCTTTTATGCAAAGAAATTCTAGATTATTGACATAACTAAATTGAACAATAAAGCATTGGATTCAGGTGATTTTGATTTTTATAGACGGGCATACTTTTGTTGAGAAATTTAAAAGGAATGATTTGACTTACCCTCCTCAAGGGATCTCTTCATATCGTCAACGGTGGCTTTAGGCATACGGAGCTGGATGACATGGTTTTCCATGAAGTCAGCAGCAGCGTCCACTAGCCTGGACTCCACCTGGTTCTCCCTAGCCTGAGGCTCTTCAGGGAGAGGCTCATAGGACCTCGCAGAGCGTGTGTTTCCAACATTGTAGATGGTGAGACCGTCAGCCAATTTCAGTTCGCGTGCTGAAGCGGCGTTTTCGACAAATCGGAGTGATTTTTCCTGTGAAATAATATTGTCATTAGTATGGATGAATAAATTGAAGTATTAATATCTAGTTGTGATTTCATTAAGGAAAAGCTGTTTCTTATAGTTTCTTTACAAATACACGATGTTTTTTATGAATTTGTTTTAAATGATGTTTAAAGTTTATTTTAATTGAATAAGTTTGTTACTTGGATGGCTTGCAGCGGGTAAATCTTTGCTGAGTTTATACTACAAAATATTTTACGATAGTGAGCTTTTAAAGCTAAACAAGTATAAAAGTTAGAATAAGATAGTTTAAACAAGTTGCTAAATGCTTATACAAATAAGTTTAGTATTTTATAAATGTGACTATGTTTGAAAATTGCAATATTAGTTTGCTTACGAATTAAACTTTGGGAGTTAGATTTAAATGTTAGATCAGGTAACATTTTTAATCGGACTTTAAATTGAGTTATGAAAGAAGGAATTATAGAGAAGTAGTTTGGGAAGCGATAGATGTTTTTTTGGTTTTATATAAGAGTCTAATTGAGAAATTTGTTGCATTAGATGATAATCCGAATTAAATATTATTATTTTAAAATAAGAGGGACTTAGTTAAAATAATTAAGGATGTAGTTATTTTTTTTAGTTAGAAAAATTATAGAGGGAATTTTAAGATATAACTTAGAGATGAAAAAAATATTGAACCGAATGCTCAAATCGCACTAAACACAACACAACACACCTTGATACACATCCAGACATCTTCTTCAGCACAACTCTTGACGACACCAACAACGGAGCCGATGACGTCATCGTCTGAACTCGTAGGCTTGCAGGTAACTGCTGCCACACACACTAAGAGTACTATGAAGCTCTTCATTTTTGAGGTCCTATGCTCCTTGACGATGGTAAGTGAAATGCTGCGAGGGACCTGTCAGAAAGCGGTTTTATTCTACGAACCCCCACTTCGGGGTACCGGCCGAAATGCGCTGGCGCAGCACGTGTTACGAATGTTATAGAGCCGGCAGGTGGAATACTTTTAGTGTAGGGATAGGTTTTTAATTGCTTATGGGAAATTTATTGACGAGTTTGATTATAGATTTTTGTGAAGCTTTTGATTTGGCTTTGGGTACTTATTATGGCTATATTTTAATACATAATTGTTGATTTAGATAAAACTCAAACTCAGTTTTGCGTATCGTTATTAAATTTAATAGAAATATCACTTACGTACACTTTTAGATTTGATATTATTGAATATGCTCTAAGGTCTTTTGGTATGCACCAAGGCTGCATTCTGAGCCCTTTACAATGTATTTGTATAATTGAGGACATTGAACTAAACTAGGTAGACTAGAATCTAGTCCAAATATAGCATTAGAATCTTCTACGATTGTCTGTACAGTTTTCATTTTGAACAATTTATGTTGTTATGTAATAGGAAGTTCTTAGTACAAGTTAACAGTGAAACAAGCACTTACAATTTCTATTTCCGTTTTCGTTTAATTTAGAAATTTGATATCTTAAGATCTCTAATTTTGTTTGATATAATCAGCCCATGAATGTGTATAAGGCTCACTTGCATAAGTGCTTCGTTAACAATTTGCTTTGCAAATTTTTGAATGGATTCGTCAATTTTCGTAGTGGTATATTGACAGATTTCATGGATATTTTTCGAAGCAGTTTAGTTGCCGTAACGGTTTACATAACGTTTCATAATAAAGTTACTTTAATATCATAATTTTGCTGCCATTTTTACTTCCTGAACGGATATGATTGAAATAGTATTTCGTTTTGTTTTTTAAAGTGCAAGCCGTGAGTTTCTTACCGTTTCTTCTCACGTATAACAGCTTTTCCGAATCGGTGGTAGATTAAAACTACTATGACGATTTCAGATACTTGTTTAAAGTTCATGAATGTATATCGATTAATTTATTTACGATATTGTTAATGAAAGTTATTGGCAATTTCATGCAAATTGAGAATCGTTGAACAGCAGTTTTTTCTGCGGTCTTATGATATTCTACAATAGTAAGGTGAGGTTTTTTACAATCGGAGATGTTTTCAATAATTTACTTTGCCTTATCTTGGTTAGGTTACAGGTTCGTGTTTAGGAAATGGATTTGAGATTGATAATGATTGTTACTTTGTAATTACTTTCATTATTTAATTCCTGTTTCATTTATAATAATTATTTAAAATTTCTAGTTTGCTGAAATAATTGTTATTTTTATTATGATTCTTATTTTACGGTTCCCTATAAATAATAACTTTTGCTTATCAATTAAGTTTATTTTCTCCCTTGTTCAAAAACCTATTTTTGAATGAATTCGAGTTAAAGTTGTATGACTAAGAAAAGCATGAATGATATAATATACTTTCTATGAAGTTGTTTTAACGTTCACAGGTGTGTAAATCTTTTCATATTTAATAGGCTTTTGTTCTTTTAACTTAATGATCTTTTTGCATTTAATTACATTCTTTAATTACGAGTCAATTGGTATTTCTAATACTGGTGGGATTATGATATAATTGTTACTTTACTATAGTTCAATGACTTAGGATAGGACCTCCATTCTGCGAGGCTTGCGGCTAGCAGAATTACATGAAATTCAAAATTTTGATCAGAGACCTACAGTGTCATTCATACATCTAACCGTAGCCTGCGTGATACAACTACTTTATTTTGGAGTACACTCAATTTTAAATGATACTAGTCTAGGTACTAGATAAATTTTGCACTACAGAATGGTTTTCTTCTTTATAAATTTTTTTTGTCGGTTCCATGTCATAAGCTGCTTCTCCATGCATACCTGTAATGTTTTACATTTTTAAATTTTCAACTTTTGTAAAATATTGATCTAATGTCTTTGAGTTCCCGAATTCAGTTGGGGGCTCTATTGTCATGTTATTATGTTAGCTTCAAATTAGTATCTGATCTATAAAAGTGTTATGTAAGTGTGTTATATCTAAATCTAACGGAAAGAGATAGAAAATGTCTAGACTGAAAGATCTGAATATTTAAACTCCGATAACACTAAGTATATTCAATCATATTTTTTATTTTCTCTTTCAATGAATACATTACCATTTTGAATTCGAAATATTTAGGCTAGATTTGAATTGATGAATATTTTCAACTTCGTGTTAATCGTCCGTCGCGATCCTCGGCCATTTCCTGCTAACCTTCTAAATAGGTATGGTCGTCACGCCAGCGTTTTCTTACGACAATGGAGGAGTATCAATAATCTGTATTTATACAATGTATTTAGCAATATATATTGCTAAAATAATACTTATATTGTATTAAGTGTCTCCTTACCTATCACAACATTAAAGTATAGCAATCATAACTGTTATTTCTGGAAGAAATTTCTTGCGAAATTTTATGCTTTGTTTTTGCTCTACCATTTGTCATAGTACTTAATGTTGTTTTTGTTGTAAAGATTTTACATGTTGTTGTCCCCTCTATCATTGTCACCCTGGGGTGACAACTGGGAATTTTCTTCCTACTTTTATTCCCAGTTGTCACCCTGAGGGACGGTGTTAGAGGGGATAACTGGGAATATACCGCCTCAATTACGCCAGTCATTCCTGTCTACAAATCTGTCAATCGAATTATGTATCACTAAAGGATAAATTATACGTAAAAGCAAGGCAGTAACACACACGATAGGCTAGTGTCTCCACCCAAATATTTAAATATTATGTATATTTATATGACAAGCCCTCATAGTATACATTTGCAAATTTATTCTAAAACCCAAATGTTCACCGTTAAAAGAATTAATCATATGTATTAGAAATCACAATACACATGTATGTAGGGCGTAACGCCTGTACCTAAATGTTTGTAATGTGAGCACGCGCAGTCACGAGTCTGCAAACTCCTTATGAGACTGACAGTCTACATAAAAATATTTAAAAAGCAGGTATTTTTAGGGGCTTAAGAAAAGCCCATTTACTTATTCTTGACTGCTGCTGAATTGTGTAACCAGAAAATTTTAATAGTATCCATCTCACCAAAGAATGGATGGCAAATATCGTGGTGGTAATCTGAACTACCTCCTCTTCGAACAGAGAGATAATACGACAATGTCAATGATAACACTTTGCCCAACCTGACAAAGTCTGGCCTAAAAATTGGTCTATTAAGTAAGTATGTCAGTAGTTAGTTAAGATAATTTCCTATAATTCTTTAGTCTTAACATGGTAACATTGTCAAGATTCTGAAGGTTAAGCATATTATAATCTAGAATTAAGATGCAATTAACAAAATTATATGCCAAAAAATCTATCTATCTCTATACAGCGCTATATTATTGAAAACCAATAGTGAATGCGAAGTATTCGGCCAGTTTGCTTATAGTTTATCTGTATAATAAAATTTAATGAAACATTTTGTTTTATTTACATTCATTTATTTGCATATAAACGATTTGAAGCGTAGTTATCGTGGCATCAAGTTGATTGATGTAGATATAATGTTATGTTACGTTGAGTTCATGAATGAAGCTTCATTTGTGCTGTGTAGTAAAGTCATTATCATGTGCATTTCAAAGCGTTGTATGTAGTAATCTAGCGTTTCACTATCTGAAAAAAAAAAATATTACTTATGGTGTATAAGTAAAACGTGCCTCTAAACTGAATATTTCTAGTCTCCAGTATCACGATTTTCTACAGCCTGTATCGAAAATTTGACATTTAAAATGCACTGCTAAATTAGTTCCTACAAAGCCCGTTAGAGGCGCTGATCAGATTTTCATACAAATTGTATTAGCTATCGGTTATCGGTAGTGAGTGGTAGAGAATCGAGCCACAGGTTACTTATGAAAATTGTCTTAGTAGAAGGACGGGTTAACACGGACACTATGCTTTTTTAAGTTCTTTTATGCTTGCGATAAGCATATAACAATAATATGTAAAGGGTGATCGGTTTGCATGATCTACGGTCACAGACACGTTGTTGCGATTGTGGTATGAACCCATTTGAGAGTAGATTGATTAACCATAGCATCTCCCTTGTTTGATGCAAGGGCCACCACCGCAAATTGCGTGCTGTTTTACATTCAACATCATCTAATCGCGAGCGAGCAAAAACTACCTAAAATATTAGTTGTTGCGGAATACGCTAGGGGCGCTGGGCGCAAACTTAAACTTTTATTGTGCGTGAGAAAGTAAATAGTATAAAATTCAATTGTATGCAAGTATCAAGTTCCATAACTAAATGTAATATGATGTTGCTGTCACATGAAACGTGTTAGGAATGAATAAATAAGTATATTTGGCATACAATAACTATTGCGCATACAAAATGTAACTGCGTGTTACTATGTTGTAAGTTAAACATCCGGGAATATTAGGTAGCAGGCTCATTTTCAGTTAAAAACTTATAATTAGCTCGAACTTACTCCTGAAATATTCTGGACAGAAAAAACAAAAATCAAATTTTCTGACCCTAAAATCATTTGCAGTCGTATTTGTAGGGCTTCAATGACACACAGGCTAGCCAAAAAAAAATACTCAGTTATCTGCACAATCTTTATCTAACCTTTGTAATAAAAATAAAGTGTATAAAAATGTTAGTTCAAACTATAACCGAAAAACACGATCCGAGCATCGAACCCGCTCATTACTAGTTTTCTACTATTACATAATCAGGTGTGCATTATAAATCATATTTCGCATGACTTCATATGTTTTATGGTTATATAACATCCGGTAATGTGCATTTTCTATTTTTAGAATGATTTCGCGTTTCGTTAGATTTGATTGATTGAGATTCGTGAATGAGTGTAGACTTTGGATTGAGTGGGCGTTGGAGAGGCTAGACGGCTGGGTGTCAACTTTGACATTTATTTTCGGTAACTTTGGTATCAGCTAATCATATTTCGTGTAAAATAACAAATAATCTAGGGGTGTATTACGAAACTGGAGTAGCATCTATTTTTTTTTAGAATCCAGTCTTCAACTACATACGAAGATAGTGTAAGACTGGATTCAAAAAGCATTACGAAGGCTTTATAATTAGTCAGGAGTTTTCCTGATTAGATTTAATCCATAATACCGTCTTTGTATCTACGAACTACCTACTATTTCGGTCTGGAAATCAAATCTAGATACCACAAAACTACTCGGACAGACCATTTAAGCCTACACGAGACTAATTTCCTCGTCAAAGCTTAAAAAGCAATTTAAATGAGCAGAATAACTCGTGACAATTAACCAACAAGGCGGATGTTTTCCGGCGCCTACCATCAATATTTAAGTAGACTAGCGCAATGATAATTAAGTAGGTGAATTGCATTATAAGGGCCTGATGTGCTAGTATTTACAATTAGACTTTCATTCATCGTTTGGTTAGTGGTCAACTTACCCCCGGTTTCTGAAGTACATTTAGCGGTAGTTTATCTATTCAATAGCGTTGATACTTATATAATAAAGGCTATTGAATAGATAAACTACTGCTAAATGGACTCAGAAACCGGGGGTTAGTCAAAATTGTTCAAGGTTCGAAGGTCACACATGGTTTAATGACTGTTATCGTAATTGACGACAACTGGGACCGACCATTCGCCTACGGCTGCCAGTTTTATTGAAGCCAAGCAACTGCACTTTCTTATATGTCCAAATTTTTGCATATATACTCAGGTACACTCTTTATTCCCTAACCCCCTCCTCCTCTCATAGCCGGAGTAGCTCAACTAACACGGCCAGTGAGAGGTCAGGCGCAAGCGGCTTTACGTTTTCTCAGAGTCGCAAAAGTCTGAACTCTCATCTTCCTAACTCTGGGCAAATCAGTGACTTCTTAACAAAAACTTCTTGGCTTTATTCGGACTTCGAACCCGAGGCTTTTCCGTCACATAATATACTACCGAATGCGCCACAGAGGCAGTCAATAGAAACAGCCGTATTAATACAAAACAAACAAGAAAATTGCCGACCAAAAATAACAAATAACCGAATAACGGCGTATCTATTTATAGTGAGTTGTTTGGTACAAATGATAGGTAACGCTACACCTCTTTCATGCGTGATGCATGTAATTGGCGGATACGTAAGTTTTCATTCAATCACGACAAATGAGAAAGTGTTCGTTTTGTAGAACAGTTTGTAACTAGTGACGTAGTAGTTGACGAGGGAAAAGGGTCAGAATCTTAAAATAAATTTAAACCATTAATGTCCCACTGCTGGGCAAGGGTCTCCTCCCGTAATGAGGGAGGGGTTAGGCCTTGAGTCCACCACGCTAGCCAAGAACGGGTTGGGGACTTTGCATGCCCTTATGTACCCTATGTATTTTATTTTTGTACTTAGAGGACAATGAGACTAGTTTCATTGATAAATGACTGCTCTCATAGCTTGTTGCGCTCGCCGGTCGGTGAACGATATGTGGGTTAAGCAACCCTTGGCACGGTCATTTCATGCTGGGATGACCGATTAGTATTCAACTTAGATGATTCTGTGTTTCGTAGGACACGTAATAAGTGACTCCCGGTTTTGACAATTAAGATTATCTGCTTCGCTTTGATAAATGAGATTGATTTTAGACAAACTACCCAAAATTAATAAACTAAACTAAAATCTTCCTCTGGAATTGCTCTATTTATCAGTGGCTGTAAGTAACGGTAGTAGTAAAACGCACGACATTCATTCAAAATCAAGTTGTACGTAACATCACCTTTTTGCATAATTAATTGCCCATATTTTACAATATTTAGACATACTGCTACTGCTACGACGATAGGACTTTAGCGCATAACATCTAGTGATAACACTTTATTATTATAAAAATCAAAATACTTTGCTTAAATCTAATATATTCCTCATTAGCTTCACTTAAACAGTATGTACACAACTGCGGAAGGATTGTGAGTTATTTAATTTACTTTCTCACAATAAAAAAAGATTTCACTCTTTATAGCGTTAATTATCATCACAATTTTTATAAATTATCTAATTGTGTTTCATTAAAATATATCACTGCCTCGCTTGCTGACATGCACGATGGGTGAACAGTGCAGCATTTTAGACTTTGGGAATTTTATGACGTGAATTTGAAAACGGTTACTTTCTTTGATAAGTTCCTATACATAATAATATACATACATGTGCAGTGATAGCAAAGTCACTTACTCTAACGGTGAAGAAAAACAGCGTGAAACCTTGCATGTCCCAAAACTGCGCATATCTTGAGGGCATGCAAAGTTCCAAACTCGCACTTGGCCAGCGTGATGGACGCAAGCCTAATCCTTCTGGTATTCGTGAGGAGACCATTGCCTAGCAGACCTGAGAGACAGTTACGAGTTACAAAAAAGTAACTGTTACGTTGGTGTGAACTGATAATTATCGTTAACGAGTTATCTTGTCTATTTATTGGCGATAAACTCATATATTATTTTTTGGGTTTCCTCGTAAAACACTCTGCAGGACACTGCTTGAAAATTTCATGTCAATCTTTTTATAATTCTTGACAAAGTAAAAAAAAATTCTAACGTGATCGTGATCTGATTTTCGGCATACTTCTTTCTCTTGCTATGTATCCGCAAGTCTACTAAAAAAATAATATTGTAGGTAGAACGTTTACCCGTTAAAATTGAGCCATTATGTTACTTATTACTAGCTGACCCCGTGTGTAATTTGGGAGAATAATTTTCATCAAAATTGGTTCAGTGATTAAGTCATGACAGTTTCAATCAGTGGCTCCCAACCAGTGGTCTGCGGACCGCCAGTGGTCAAAATATGGCCCGCGAATGACTTAAAAATATAAAATTTTCAGGATAATTATTACACTTTATTTTTAATCTACTTACATAGTGGTACTGCTAAAAAGAATGATATAAAAGTGATCATGGGCTAAGAAAATGTTGGGAGCCCCCTTAAACTTTAAATGCAGTATACATTGGCTTCCCGGCTTTTGCAGAAACGGACACATAATCTTCGGGTTTCATTTCAGTTGTGAGTTGGTTAAAACACACACAACACTACCTTGGAAGCGAATTGCTCTTGCAAGCCGCGCGAAACGCCGGCATACCGAGGAGGATAAACCGGCTGAGTACAGCCGGCACTGTATGTGTAGAAGCCTAAAGAAAGAAAGAATCATTTATAGTATTCCTAGCTTCCGTTTGTGACTTCATACGCGTAAAAAGTTTTTGGGTTGAAATCTGTTGTATTAATCTTTGTTTGTCACCTTCAGTAAAATTTATTCAGCGGCTTATGATGGAATTGTTGACAGGTATTTAATTTATATTCAATAGTCACGGATACAATATATATTTTATTTTGATTACGGCTATAGTGATGTAATTATTCGTTACATCTGCAGTTTTCTTACGCTTATACAGTTTTAAAACAGTATTTATATTGTAGATGCAAAAAATTCCAATAGTGGATGAATGTTTGTTACTCTTTGAAGTAAAAACTATTGAACGGACTTTGATGAATCTTGGTACGCAGATGGGTCATGGACCTGGATTATTACACAATTTTAGCTATTCCCTGTGAAAATAAACCAGAGGAAGTCAAAGTAATAGATATAAAAAAATATATAAATCTTGTTACTTGCTAGGAGTTGTGGACAGTGGCCAGCCTTAATAAAAACCTTTCATAACAACAAAGAGAAAACGCACACACGAAAAGCCTAGATACGAAACAACTAGAATGTGTAATTTTTCACCAAATTCCTAACATATCATAGAAGCATAGAATTATTCAACTTTCATATAATATGTAAACTGGTTTGCAAATTAAATTCGTCAAAAGTAAAAGTGGTTAGATGTATGCGAATAGAAGCGACATGGCCGTAAATTATGAAGGGATTTTATTTATGGAAGATGTTTTTTTTTTGTGTTAAATTGAGACACCTGTGGCCTAGTTATTATTGCTGTTTCTACAGAGAGAACTGATGAATTTTCTATCAAGAAATATATTGTTGTCAGTGCTTGTTTGGTGTTAGGATGTTTAGGTCTTAGTCAACCGTGTTTCAGAGAGCACTGTCCACGGTCTCGCGCCTGTTCTCTCATGCTCCTTCAGAGCTATGAATGTGATGGAATTGTGAGTGGCGTATTGTGCACACGGTTGGACATTATAGATGAAGCTCTGCACATATTATTATTAAACTGGCCGTTGTCGGCCCCATTTTTACCCACCTACCTAGTACCCCACTTATCAGTTGACAAACGATCAGTAAACTAAGTAAATTTTTGAGATACCATTTATCCCACCTGAAGCGTGGGGGTGGCGGCTTGCATGCTACTGACACTTCAACCACTATCAAAGATGGGAAGCTGCTTGCGCTTCAAAAAGAAAATTCAAAGTTGATCCAATTGTGTTAAGATAACCATCCGAAAAACAACATAAAAGACAGTTCATTCATACTCAGGCGATACAAATTGTTACAAAACATCAACAGTAATTTCGTCTTATTGTAAAAAGACATGATTCGGTGTCTTTTTTGTGTTTACTCGCTAAATAGAAATGATGATACTTTAGCGTTTAAGTGTTTGTTATTATATTGGTATTGTCAATTAGCACCTTGTTGGTTCTTTATTTGTAGTTTCACGCCCGTTTTAGTTAATCGTGTAGACAGTGTTTTATGAAATGCATCCGTTTTGCCTTTTAGAATGTTAGTCGTATGTAAAAGCATGTTACCAAACTCCTCTGCAAATTATCTATTACTCCAAATAGTACTTTTATCCGACCATGGAAATTAACTTATAATTAGTTGATAAACAGTCATATATTATTTTAACTTGTTTACGCCGAAATTCAAACGCAATACACTTGTCATATACCCTATATTTGCTTGATGGTGGCGTGGTGATAAAAAAAGCGACCAGCAAAACAAATAACATGATAACTGCTACTATAATTAAGGAACGATATCAAAAAATTCAAACCTGTAATTGCACGGTTCAAATCTCAAGTGCTAAGTGTTAGCGAAAGTGTTCAACGTTTACCTCAAACGTTCAGTTAAGAAGTTAATTGCTTCTTCTAATTTATATACGGCCTGTGAATTAATTGGGTGTGTGAGTATGTAGGTAGGTATGTGTGTGTGTGTTTGTGTGTGCGCATGCGTGTATGTGTTTGTGAGCATGTATGTGTGTGCGTGTTATTTGGCGAGTGCCTAAATCGGGCATTTGACCTGATGCGTTTGTATTATTAATACATTCATTAATACTAATAGTGTGATGTGATATAGTCTAGACAAATCTATAAAATAGTAGAACAGTGAATGAACTGAAGACTTGCGCATTAAATCACAGTATTATAAATGTATATTATTACGTCGTGTAACATGGATGTAGGAATAGTGAGCGTAGAAGTTAATGATGGATATGGTATTGCTGCAGCTGGGACTCGCACTTGGCAAACGTGCGACTGCGTGGACTCAATGCCCCTCAATTCAGGAGAGATCCTTGCCTAGTATGCACCGCTTATAATAGTTATTTGATTTAAAAAAAACATGGTGAATTGTTAAAATATTTTTCTTTGGAAATTTCAGATTCGATTTATTACATAAACCTAAATACATTCTAAAACGTGTTTTCTTCCAGCACTCAGGCAGCGGCAACGTTTAAAAGGCTGAACTTAAGGATTAGCATGTTAGAGTAGATATCTAAATATCTACTCTACTATCTATCATGGTCTGAGAAAATGTGACTGGAATGGTGGTAGAGGAAGACCAAAAATGTCCACGGATTGTTTAAAAGTGGACAAGGAAATAAAAGAGGAGCTGAATAAAATAAATGTTGCCCACTCTACATAGCTTGGGATAAGGGCAACACAAAAATGACAAATTTGGGATGAACATGAACAATAATTTGAAAATAAATTGAGACAAAACATCAAGGGTAATTTGTTTCGACGCCTTATTTTAATTACTAGCTGACCCGCGCAACTTCGCTTGCGTCACGTCATAATTTTCCCCGTTTTTGTAACATTTTTCGTTATTACTCCGCTCCTAATGGTCGTAGCGTGATGATATATAGGCTATAGCCTTCCTCGATAAATGGGCTATCTAACAGTGAAAGAATTTTTCAAATCGGACCAGTAGTTCCTGAGATTAGCGCGTTCAAACAAACAAACAAACAAACAAACAAACAAACTCTTCAGCTTTATAATATTAGTATAGATATTTACTTCTTTTTTTTCTTTTTTCGTTTGTACATATAAAATTAATATTTAAAGGTTTTGTTTAATTTAAAGTAGACAAAATAAAAATGCCACATCAATCCCAGCTTCTTACTCGTGGCACATACACACGTGTTTCAAATAGCCGACGTCACGCAAAATATCGATACAACGATCGGTTCCACTATAATAAAACTTTCATCTGTGGCGATAAATCTTCGTGTTAGTTGTTACGAAATACCGTAATTATGTATGAAAGTGTGACTTGTATGAAATGTGTGTGATTATGTGTTTTGAATGGTTTTTATATTCTATCCCTCTTATTCATAAACACACTATAAACCTATTTTAGTTAAAAAGCTACTATAATATGTTTTCTCTTTTTCATTTCGCTAACGAGTGAAAGAAACAAAACACTTTATAACCCTTTCATAACTTCATATATTTTTATGAATAAGACTGTATGTTTTTTAAAATATTAAGGTTGGTTTATAGTCTCGGATGTAGGTAGAGGGGTAAGAGATAAATTTTCTAAATTTTCATTATCCTGGTCACGTTAGTAAATTCCGATCCACAATTAAGATTAATATAATATCAATAAACAAAACCCAATAGTACTGAACCATAGGGAATCGTACCAATGCTTGATTTAATATTGAAGCAAGCCAACCAACATCTCAGGTGTGTGTTTATTTGCGGCAAGTATAATATGTTACTGTAAAAGCCCGAACTGTGGTAAATCCTAAGATTTTCCGGTAAAACCTAAGATTTACCAACTCTCAATGGTAAAAGTCCGAACAAGCCAGAGTTAAAAAACTTTGTTACGATATATAAAAAAATCCTTCTTCATAACTATGTTTATAACTATTTCACGGTATAATTAAATACTGTGACATAGTTATAAAGAAGGAGTTTTGGGCAAAGCGACATGGGTAGGTTAGGTTAGAAGGCTAAGGTGGGAGCGAGCAAAGCGAAGCTCCCACCTTAGCCTTCGTGGTTATTTTTTTTTAACCACCCAGAAGGAGGAGCCCCGCGAAGCGGGGCTCCGGCGACATCTCGATATCATCAAGTGAATATAGGTAAAAGTTCGAAATAAAAGAATTGTTCGGACTTTTACCATTGCGAGTTGGTAAATCTTAGGTTATACCGGAAAATCTTAGGATTTACCACCGTTCGGGCTTTTACAGTAACATATATACAACATTATTTCGAGTCTATTTCCCATAAGGGTAGGCAGACAGCAAAAAAAATAGCTACCCAACAAACTTCTGCTTCATTCCTTACATCTTGTCATACAGGACCACCGGTAACGAATACTGCGCACCTAACCAGAAGAACATCTATACTAATTTTATAAACCTGAAGAGTTGGTTTGTTTGTTTGAACGCGCTAATCTCAGGAACTACGGGTTCGATTTGAAAAATTCTTTCAGTGTTAGACAGCCTATTTATCAGGAAAGGCTATAGGTTATATATCATCACGCTACGACCAATAAAAGCAGAGTACCAGTAAAAAATGTAACAAAAATGGGAAAAATTTTGACCAATTCTCTCTTATGTGACGCAACCGAAGTTGCGCGAGTCAGCTAGTCACCGATATAACCTGTGTCTATATCGGTATATCTCGTGTGCATAATATACAAGTAAACTGTCTGCTCTTTCACTCTCATAGCGCGGTGGGTCGGTAACCGACACGACCGGTGAGAGAGGTCAAGCGCAGGAGCAACGGATTCACGCGCTTTCTGAAGGAGGTTTGCGATATTAATTTCCAAACACGCATTTTACCTTAAAATGCCTAACGTTTCGGCGCAGGTTGCACTCGCCGTGGTCGCAGGCTGACTGGAGCAGCGATGACAGGACTTCGTGTATATGAGGCGGGTTCGCGTTAATACTCGTGTTCTATTATACATTAAACATGCAACGCATGAGTTAAAAAGTAATAATTTGACAACACCAAGCAATTGCTGATTGAGTACTTGAAGCCAAAACTCTCGAAGCGAAGGCCTCTACGGGAGAGTTTTTATTACTTTAACAAAAATAAAAAAATATATAAGCGAGGAAAGCTATCCTTTATTCAGCAAGTGATCATTAGTTATAACTATCTTTAGCCCCTGTATCATTAGAGGAAAAAAAAAATGTCATTTCTGCTCTTCTTTTAATAGTATTTTAAACTCAGATACCTATTAAAATACATTCGCATTTTTTAGATGTGTAGATACCCATTGCCATTAGGATACCCTGATGGTTTAAATAAAAAAATGGCGTAAGTAAATAAGATAGTTTAAAAAGTAAGGTTACGAATTTCGTATTTCTTCTCTAGTAATTTTGTCAAAAAAAATCGAAAGCCTATAAAATCCTATTACATCACAGAAACACCTTTTCCCTCACGTATTGACAGCCGTAGAACGAATACATATCATTCGATTATTCGACTCGACTTTCGTGTGACATCGATATTACTTTAAATGAATCGATTTGAATTGCAATCGAATAGAAGTGTCACATTTAGTACCGTTTTGCTTGTAGTACTAGGTTTGAGTTTATTTTTGATATAAATGTATGTACGACATGCCATTGCATTTGTCCGTTTGTGAAGATGGAACTATATTTGTTGCTCTTCCACGCAAAAAAATACTTAACAGATTTTGATGAAATTTGGAAAAAAGGTTTATGATAAACAATAAAACAATTATGATAAACAATTATAGAAAGTGAATTTACCCCCAGTTCCGAAGGTAGGACTAATAAGAAGAGCTAGCAAGACACTCCTGGCCACTGTTTTTATGGTTGCATGAATTATAAAACTTCCCAGTATTAGAGCATAAGTAAAATCAAATAACTAGAAATTGGATATAAAGGAAATAGATTACATCACAGAAAACATTCGTGATTGCACCTCAAGCTGCATTTGAACATGCATTTAACACATTAATTACACCTAGGCGATTAGACAAACTAATGCGTATAAAACATTGTTACTCAGATGTACATGTAACGCGTAGCGCAATTCACAGCTTAAAATATCCACTAGCGCTTGTCCTTCAAAATTACCAATTTACTAATGCTATCTATACTAATATTATAAAGCTTAAGAGTTGGTCTGTTTGTTCGAAAGCGCTAAAGTCAGGAACTGCTGGTGCGAATTGAAAAAATATTTTACTGTTGGATAGCCTATTTATTGAGAAAGATTATAGGCTATCATCACGCTACAACCACAGGAGCAGAGTACAGGTAAAAAATGATACAAAAACGTGGAAAATTATGACCCATTCTCTCGTATGTGTGCAAAGTTGCGCGGGTCAGCTAGTTTGATAATAAATTAAATGCCATTTTTAAATAGTCTTATAATTTTGCACCTGCCACCGTAAATTCCTTACACAATATGATTATGGTTAACCTTTTCTCAATTGTTAGGCTTCTCTCTTTCATTCTAAGAGAAGACTGATGGCTGGTAGTGATGGGTTTAATATTACAGAAACACGCCCTTTTTACATGGGGATAAAGACTTAAGAACTCCACTTGCTACCATTCCTTCATTCCTGCACACACTACACACTAATACACTTAATTCTTGAAATTTAAAACTTTTCTTTTACAATTACTACCTTCCTCTCTCAACTCTTTTGTATTATATCATCATAGCCTCTCCTGGCTTGTATTTAACTTTGGCAACTTTGGCGCAGTGGTTTAAGTGGTCACCTTGCCGCAATAACCGTAGCGCCGCGGGGCTCGGGTTCGAATCCCACCCGGGACAAACATTTGTGTGATTAGCACGAGTATTTGTTCTGAGCCTGAATGTTAATTTATCTATATAAATATGTATTTCGAAGTATATAAGTATGTTCATCAGTTGTATAGTACAAGCGAGTTGTCCAAAAAAAAATTTATAAATGGTAACGGAAAAATAAAGCAAAATATTTTTCAAATTCTATCAACTCTGAAAGCGTTACTCAAAAAAAATTGCCTAAGCAGTACTTTCGCTTAAAACGAATCTAACTATAAAACCCTTTAAAATTCTTTAATTAGCTGAATTCTAATGATATCTTTGTGATCTAACCTCTATGTTCATAGTCGTGATGAAGTTAAAAATGTCTGTGAAAGCTGTAGTGGAATACACACGGGCGAGTATTGCGTCGAGCGACGAGAGGACAACTTGTTGGACGGTGGGCCTCAATTTTGTTGGCTATCACAACAGTAACGACTGTCTGCACAGTAGTGCAGTAGTAGGTGCAGTGGTTAACTGGGTTCCCTTGTAACAAATGATACTCCGTTCCTGATTCAACATATTTTGGGAGGCACGTTAAATTGCGGGTCCCGGCTGTCATTTTCGAAGATCTTTGACAGTCGTTAACAGTAGTCAGAAGCTTGAAAGTCTGACAACCAGTCTTCCCGAAGGGTAACGCGTTATAACTCAGGTAACTGGGTTGTGGAGGTCAGCCAGGCAGTCGCTGCGTGTAAAACACTGGTACTTAGCTGCATCCGTTGAGACTGGAAGCCGACTCCAACATAGTTTGAAAGAAAGGCTAAGCTAGCCGTATCTGATTTGAATATGAACCCGGAGAAATGTTTGTGTGATGACGAATATACTATAATATTGTCTCTCGTCTCGTCTCGAATCCTATATGGTAGTGGGGTCAGCCTATCTAATCGTTCCTCTCCACTTTGCTGTATCCTGGACATTGTCTTCGGAAACCTGAAACTCATTTATTTGCTCTACAGTTTAACATTTTTCCTCCCTGTCACGACGTTTGTCCAAGCGTTACGCTTAAGTACTGCACCATTTATCATGACATTTTCGTAATCATGTTGCTGAAAGTCATACACTAGTAAAAAGATAATAAGGTTGTACTTTCAAAGGAGGTATTTTTTTATATTAATATAACAAAAAAAAACAACTTAAGTCATTTGGATGTTTGAAATTTGTATATATTGCTTTAAACTATTCGTAGGCATTGAAATAATTACCTAGTTCGTTTACGAAATGAGCACGGTGCCGCTAGTCAATAATTTCTCCGTATGTTAAAGTTAAACCAACTTACAATCCAACCCAACTTGTAGTCCAACACGCTTGCCATTCTTTATGTCAATGTATTTCACTATCGACAAATAGTCAAATCAAACAAGATACTACCGGTAATCTCATAATTCATTGTCGTATTTACCTAATATCACAATGAACAAATTTTAAAGTATTTTTGGTATGATCTTTTTATTCTGTAGTTTAACTTTTTAATTTGTGGGTTAAGCGATCATTTATGCGGCTGCTATTCCCAAGGTTCCGGGTTCGAATACTATCTATCTTTTCAGACATAACAGGGGTGATAGTTAAATATAAAGGAATATTTTTCTTTTTAAGTTATAATTATGAAATTGTCGTAAAATAAATTAGTCGGTTGACCATTTAATATGAATTATTTATAATTACGAGTTATATGAGTTAAAGACACCTTCCAATAGTTAGTAATACTAAAATAATATCTGTAATATAACTCTACAATATAATCTTTTAAAACAGCGCCATCTATTGAAAAACCTTTACACTATCAAGCTTGCTGGTCTCCTACTGAGTTAAGGTTGGTGTGCAATCGAACAATATTCTGCCAGTTTTAAAAAGATGCCACTTGCAAAAGAGAAATATTTTGAGACTTCCTACCTGTGGTCAGGGCGGTAGCGTATAAGCTTGCTGACTACGCTTTCTAGGGTTCTATTCCCGCGAGAGACAAAGTGTTGATAAGTTTTTTACTGTTTAGCTACCCACTCAGGCGTTTGGTAATAACCATACCGTATTCTATTACACAGTTTATATTTTACACCAAGTCATTTTTGATACAAGTTACGGGGAAAACGTCTTTTCGCATTATAGTATATTGTATAAACTTGTAATAAAAACTTTTCTCTACACAAAAAAGCTCGATATTTGGGTACCTCACGAGCTCACTGCAAGAAACCTAATGTTTGTGTACTTATTTGTGATTCTTGAAGCCAAAGAGATTTTATTACAAGTTCATACATACTATGATGCAAAAAGACTTTTTCCCCGACCTAATACTTAAGATTTGAGGCATGTATCTTTAATAAATAATTAATAAACTGTACTTATTACCTAAAAAATATATAAGTATTAGTAATCATTGGAAATAGCGGACCGTTATCCTACTTTCCTCACCAGAAAAGACAGGCACAAGAAAATCCGCCCAAAATATTAACCGGCTTTGGGAGGCATTGGCGGTGGTGATTTATCAAAGTCGATAGGTGGTCGTGTAGTTTTAACTCTTCTCACTCTTCTAGTTTTAAGCCACTCACCATGGATCATAAACATTCTTTCAGCAGCATCATTGATATCTACATTCACGACG
This sequence comes from Anticarsia gemmatalis, assembly GCF_050436995.1. NCBI lineage: Eukaryota > Metazoa > Arthropoda > Insecta > Lepidoptera > Erebidae > Anticarsia > Anticarsia gemmatalis. Next base: position 7,190,116 of record NC_134768.1, on the reverse strand, counting down.
AGCATCCTTTCGTACACAATCAAGTACCACACGTAATGTGTCCTAACCGGAAACCTCTTCGCTTGGTGGTACAAACTCTCAATTTTTCTGATATTATGTGTACATGCTCCGTACAATAGAGCAATTTTATAGCTTGGATTATCGCTAAATTTAACCCTAAATTTCCTTGATTCTTCAAGTCTAAACTGCGAGGCGTAAATGCTCTGCTTCATCATTTCGAAACACTTAATTATTTCTCTCTCTCTATCTATTAAAGGTAAGAAGAAGTAAGGGTCCCATCTAGGATGATCCTTGAAGCCAGCGGTACGTATAGTGTGGGCATTTTCTCCAGGTTTCGTTGGTAAATACCGGATTCGCCGACGAAAATCGCTGTACGCTTTTTTTCTTGCCTCATCTTGGTATTTCTTCTTTGCTATGCTGATTAATTTCCTGACGTTGCCTAAATCAAGAACACTAAGATCTAGATTGTCATCAGCATAGAATGATTCAGTGTTATTGGGTTCCATGTTTCTTCTTGTGACAAAGTTCCAAACAGTTCCTTCGGTTTTGAGGTGCCTTGTGAATATTTCTTCAAGTAATGCTGCACCTGGTACGGGTACCCCGGGAGTAAGCTTTATGCTTGCTGAGATTTGAATAGCTGCAATGTGAAAAGGTTTAAAAACTATCTAAAAATAACCCAAACACGATATACCTCTATACCTAAATACAAAATTTTGATAAAAATACCTGATAAATGCCTTTAGTGGGTGCTTCTGGAACTATTTTTAACACTATTTTAGACTACCTAAAAGGTGGATGGGTGCGTATATAAACTTTTGAATTTATAATATTAGTTGGACGTACTTACATAATAACAAACATAGTGCTAAAATAATCATTTTTTCATAATATTAGAAAAAGGAACTCATTTACTTGTTTTCATATAATTCTTGAGTAAGATGAATGCATTATGAACTATAAATCGTTTTTAATTCATATTGTTTAGCACTTAATTTGAAGATCTCATTAAATTGCTACTTAAGAATTATTTATTACACTACCTCTGTGGCCGTAGTGCATACGACTAATGATTACGAGGTCAGGGAGGCTATCAGCTCAGTTGACAACTATTTGAAAGCCACTATGCTGTACATTGTTTTCTCTCTTAGTGGTTAACATGTTACGTCGAAGCAGCAATGAATTGAATAGTGACCATCAATTCGACGTAGGTACACTAGTTGTCAACTGAGATACGTGATACGTATACTGAGTTGTATACCAAGGCATTGCAAGTGATATTTAGGGGCACGAGTACAGAGTACAGTGGAGCACGAAGCAACATTGCCGTACCATCCTTTTTGGAATTGGTATTTTCTTATTTATAATAGAATATATATATTTTTTATTGTAGCCCGGAGATTTTTAACGTGTCCGTCGTATGACAATAGGCTCGCCCCCTATTGCGTGGGCCTAACATTGCGAATAGCCGTGATAGCCGAGTGGTTTTAGTTGGCACCTCCCACGCACTGATTGCAGGTTCGAACCCGAGGCAACACACCAGTGACGTTTCGAAGTTATGTGTGTATTAGAAATAATTATCACTTGCTCTAACGGTGAAGGAAAACATCGTGAGGAAATCTTGCAGGCCTAAAATTTGTTTAATACATTTAATTTTGCCTTTGCCTTTTGTCCTAAGTCCCCAACCCGCACTTGGCCAACGTGGTGGGCTCAAAGTCTAACCCCTCCCCCTTGTTTGGAAGAAGACCCTTGCCCTACAGTAGGAAAGCAATGGGTAAAAAAAAACATTGCGTATTTACATGACATTGACAACAATCGATTGACATTGGTAAGACAGTGCAAGAGTAGGACGAGTAAGTTAAAATTATATAAAAAAATGTTTATGTATTGTTAAACAAATTGCCATTTAAAAGAGCAAAGGCGCTACGAATAACTTAAAATATTTAAGTTTTCGTGTTTAATCGAGATATTTAGCAGATTTAGCTATTAATACCATCTATATATAACATTACTCTTCTTATACTAGAAGGTGTTGGCAGAGATGTGTGATATACGCCCACATTTCGCCATTAACATCATTATTAAGGTTAGCCTATTAGCTGTATAACGGGCACATTGTCAAACTCTGGGCTACTATTGAGAAATATTATAATATTGCGAGTAATAAAGAAAATACAAATAGCAGTATGCCCGACCCAGACATCAAACCTAGGCATGTTTAGTAACACTTTCAACTGGCTGTTTGGCGCAGTAGTTAAAGTGGTCATCTCGCCGCTATAACTGCTAAAATGCCGCCGCGCCGCGTGTGGTGGGTTCGAATCTCACCCGGTACAACTATTTGTGGTATCTTTCCTAAGCCTGGTTGTTAATTACCTATATAAGTATGTATTTACATATATTTAAGTATGTTCATCAGTTATTTGGTTACCACAGTACAAGCTCTGCTTATTTTGGAATCAAATGACCGTGTGAAAGTCAGCGTGATACGGTATAGGGAATTGATGTCAATGTTTAATAGAATACGGGAATTAACGCGAACACGGATTTTACATTAAAATGAACATTTTAAGGTGAAATGCGTGTTCGCGTTCATTCCCGTATTCTATTAAACATTAAACATGCAACGCGAGAATATAAAAGTTATAATTGATGTCAAGTCAGGAAGGCTGAAATGTAACGGTTTAAACGTCATCTGAAATGTCACATTGAGGGAATGCTCAAGGCGAGAGCACTTTGATAGAACATTAACTTTAGTCTGACAACTTAGTAGAGAGCTTTGGCTTGGACGGTTAATATATAATTCTATATATTCTCAACATAAACTAACCTGTAGCAAACGGGTTATTGTCAGCTACATAAGTGTGTGAAGTTTATAATTCAAAATGATTTTGTTTACCTCCGCCAGTCGCAAACCGTGTATATTATACAACACTCTATAAAGTTGTTAGACTACAGCAGTTCAACAAACACGAAATTGAAAGAGAATATTTATTTAAAATCAACCACTGGGACGAAACTCAGCTAGGATTATTTTTAAGGTGGCCCCGGAACTGGCCGTGGTGTTGTTTTACTCAGGGAAGAGCGATGGACCCATGGTGTTATGTAATCTACAGGTGTCTTAGTATCAAATACATCGTGTATATATTTACACGTGTCACGTATATCAACGTCATAGGCAGCTGCCTTTTCATACATGTACAAAGAATATATTCTAGGGTTCATCTGAGGTTTATAGGCTAATTCGTACTCTGTATGATTTCTTCGTTGATGTAAATGCCACACTATCTTCAACTGTTCAGTTTTTAATCTTCTTAATCTGTTGAAGAGATAGCCTAACTGATACCTCTTGTCCCATCTAAAATATGCTCTTTGTCTCAAAGCTTTCCCTACTTCATGTCTTGTGTGTATTAAAAATTGCAACATTAGTTTGTGCACCTTTGTTATTTTCATCCTTTCAAGAGCTAATGTCTTTCTGATGAGATTTATATCAGTGAATACGTAACTTGCCACTGCTTTCCACCATCCATCAGGTTGATAAAGTGCTCTAAGGTCTTCTTCGTCGTAAGGGAGTGTCGAATTATACAAAATGCTATCATCAGCATCTCTCCTCGTCGGAACTCCGCTTCTTCTAGTCAAATTCATCGAATTTAATCTGCGATTTAAATTTTTTGCCATTATCTGCATTTTGGACGATAGTTTTTTAAATTCATTAGAAACATTGTCGTTGCCTGTGTCTTCGATATCTTCCTCGACGAGGCGACGTCTGTGTTTTTCTAAATATTCTGGTAATACGCCTGCCTCTGATATAGTACCTTCGTAAGTGAGCAAATCGTTCATTTTGGAAAGGTCGCCGAATAACGTGTGATACACATCATCGGAATACAATCTTATTATACCGTTGTTGGGTGGTACATCTGAAACAAAAAATATGGCCACATTATTCTACACCTCTTGCATGATTTAGTTTAACCGACACTAGGCGACTAGCAGGGTGCTGGAAGGGTTGACATGTGCGCCGTTCGGATATGCGATACTAGAGATAATTTATGGTGGCGTTACAATATTTCGTGCCTCTAATAATGAATGGTATGAGGCCATATTTTTCGGCTGGCCATATCCGACCCAGGTACCTTATTACGTCAAATATGAGTATTTTTTTTAAAACACCTTTTCTTATAATAATCTTTTGTACGTGCGTTTCCTTCTAGATTAATCATAATCATAATCTAGTTAAATTAAGCTTGTTATATTCGTACAGTCAGCTCCAAAAGAAGCTGATCATACTATATCTTTTGAAACCCTATATACAGAAGTGTGCACATTATTCCACAACAAAATCAGGTAGAATGAGTAAGAATTAAACATTTCAATCAATGGCAAATGTTGTTTCCATGGAATAATGTGCAAAATTCAGTATATAGGGTTTCAAACGATTGAGTATGATCAGCTACTTTTGGAGCTGACTGTACGTTTTCACTCACACAATATAAGTAAATACGCCGTCGTCAGCCACATATTTTTGAGCAATGAAACATCACATTACACGTACCTTAATTAAAATAACCGATTAATAACACTTAATATTTTATGAGTTGGTAAAGTACTTAATAAATCCATACTAACGTGAAATTTTACGTTTTGTCTAATGAACTTTTTTATATGACATCGTTTTTAAAATCCTTGCCACTGGGTTTTATTTTAGTTGACAATACAATTTTTTTGGTAATAATATTTTTTTATAAATTGCTTGAGACACGATTTGGTCATGTTTTTAAAACGATCTGTGTATACAAATTTCCAAAAATTGTATGACGATATTTTTATGAGAACTTTATACTGTATACATATTTATGGTGATGACAGTATGTACCTAACGTGACTGCAGTTGAGCATAGCCGCCCATAGCCAGTTGCGCTCACTGGTCGGTAAACGATCTGTGGGTTAAGCTACCCTTGGCGCGGTCATTCCATAGATGGGTGACCGCATAGTGGTATTTGAGCTGGGCGTCTCCGTGCTTCGGAGGGCACGTAAAAGTCGGTTCCGGTTGTTGTCTGCTAAGATAACAGTCGTTAAGCCATGTCGAAGGCTTTTCGGACGGCTTGAAGAACTTTGACACTAGGTTGACCACTAACCATACGACAAACAAACAACAAGTAGAGCATTTTTTTACAATCGGTACTATGACTAACGAGCCTTTAAAAATTACTTACAGAAAATAGTTCTTATTAAATCTGCTAGGGGCTCTAATCAGTCTCTCATAGAAAATTAATTGTCGATAGTATGATAGAATCGCTCCTTAATGTAGACTTGTCTACATTTTTAACCGACTATAAAAAAGGAGGAGGTTCTCAATTCGTCGGAATCTTTTTAATTATTACACTCACATGACAAGATACGAATCTATTCAGTTTGTTCGCAGTAAAGGATATATGTGTCGATTTATACATACTAATGTATTTGACATCCGTTTTCACAATACATATTAATTATTCAATGTACTACCGAAAGTATGGTTTCCACTTTTACTTACTAATTTGCAAGCTTATAAATATGCAATATAATTATATAACGTTATGTTATTATACTTTTCTATGATGATACGTGAGAGTTTTTCGTTTAAAGTTGTGTACTGATTTGTACGTTCGTATGTAACGTATATAAAGCAGTGATACCCGAGTGGTATAAGTTGACACCTCCCACGCAAGAGGACGCAGGTTCGAACCCGAGGCAACACACCAATGACTTTTCGAAGTTATGTGTGTATTAGAAATAATTGTCACATGCTCTAACGGTGAAGGAAAACATCGTGAGGAAACCTTGCATGCCTAAAATTTGATTAAAACATTTATAGAGGGCATGCAAAGTCCCCAACCCGCACTTGGCCAGCGTGGTGGACTCAAGGCCTAACCCCTCCCTCATTACGGGAGACCCTTGCCCAGCAGTGGGACATTGATGGGTTAAATTTATTTATTTATTATATTTATGTAACATATTGAATCTGACATGTACGATTCGCCTATTTAACATTCATTATTTTTATTTGCATACACAATATACCTTAATATGAAATTGCTGCCTCTGTGGCGCGGTTAGTAGTGTATGCGACTACCGTGCGAGAGGTCTGGGGTTCGAACCCCGGGTCAGGCCAAAAAGTCTTTTCTGAGTTTTTCTGTTAAGAATTTCTTAGAAATTGCTCGGAGTTAGGAAGTTGAAGTCGAAGACCTCCGTGCCTCGGAGAGCACGTAAAGCCGTCGGTCCTGCGCTTGATCTCTCACAAGTCGTGTCGGTTATCCGTCCCACTAGGTGATGAGAGCAAAGGAATATATAGTGTACCTGTGTATTGTTAGATGCGTCTTTTCAACTATCGGGGACAGAATTAAAAAGAGCAAGCCGTGAGTTTCTTGCCGTTTCTTCTCACAAGCAACAGCTTTTCCGAAACGGTGGTAGATAAAAAATATTTTGACGATTTCAAATACTTGTTAAAGTTTATGAAATAAAGAATATTTGACTTGACTTGCTTTGAATAAGGTGACTCGCACTTAGCCGGTTTTATATGTTCTTATTCTATTTACCTACAGTATGTGGCATTAAATTGAATGCCCGAACATTCGCCAAAAACGTTAAATTAGTAAACACCTTCACGTGTTTAAAACGAGTTTATTGACCTAAACAGGGGAGTCTTGTGTTTACAAAGCGTTTATATGAATATCTCATGCATATATTAAAAATTGAGTGAAATATTAATGGCTCTAAATGATAATTATCATTTAGAAGTTTGTAGGTACCAAGTGGCATTGTGTGTCCCTGCCTACCTACTCTGGAAAAGGTTTGGTAGGTGGTATAAATGTCTGCCACGGAGAATCTATGATCAGTAGCTCGATTCTCTACTACAACCGGCCTGACATCATCAGAAATTTTGTATGAAAATCTGATCAGCGCCTCTGACGGGCGTCGTAGAAACTATTTTGGCAGTACATTCTGAATGTCAAACTTTCGATACTCGACAGTACCGACTGTACAGAATCGCGCTACGGAGACTAATAATTATTATTGACTTAGCTATACTCATTTCCCTTAACACTTGCTAACTCTTTTCATAAAGCTCTTCCGAGCGAGTGACAGATAGATTCAGTTATTGTAACGACTATCATAAGTGTCAACATAAATAAATAAATAAATATCGTGGAACAACTCACACACGGTCATCTGATTCCAAACTAAGCAGAGCTTGTACTATGGTAACCAAATAACTGATTAACATACTTATATACTTCTAAATACATACTAATATAGATAAATTTTAACAGCCAGGCTCAGAACATATACTCGTGCTCATCATATAAAGATATGTCACATGACGTGACCTTAATAAATAAATGTTTTGATTTTAATTTTTACTGTGTGTGGTTAAAATAATGAAGTAATTTTATTATTGTTATCACAGAAGTCGATTTTCCCACAAAAAAATCTTTAAACAGGTGTCGTATTAAAAATACATAAAAAAATATCCAGTAACGACTTTTACTCATCATAGTAAAAGTCAATCTTATAGAACAATGGCACTCGTGAGAATCGCACACAATGCGCCGTTAATCACATAATCTCGTAATATTATGGGATTTTCACTGTTATTTATGAAATTACTTACATGTAATACTTATGTATACTCTGACTGATTCTGTGGTCCAGCCTATCTAAACTAATATTATAAAGCTGGAGAGTTTGTTTGTTTGAACGCGCTAATCTCAGGAACTACTGCTTCGAATTGAAAATTTACGAGTATTTTTGTGTTGAATAGACCATTTATCTAGGAAGGCTTCAGGCTATATAACATCACGCTATGGCTATTAAGAGCGGAGTAGCAACGAAAAATATTACAAATACGGGAAGAAGTATGACCCATTCTCTCTTATGTGACGCAGGAGAAGTTTCGCGTGTCAACAAGTTGTGTTTATTTGAGTAGTTTACGGCTGGTCACATAGCTTCGGATTACATTTTAGGCCTATTGGTGCTTTACTGTACTATTCAAAGAGTGCCATTGATCCTTCGGGTAAAACAGGCTTAATAATTATGTATATATATAAAAACCTAAGTTTCAAAAGCAATTAACAGCTTGTGTTTTCTGTACTAGTCTACATCGATATGTGTAACTCGTATATCTATAACTAGCGGACTGATCCGACTATGTCTCATAATTTTATTCCGTTGATTTAATTTCCATGGGAATTTTGATTCCATACAAACTCTCTCCTGACAGTTACCAACATACTAAAAAAAAAATTATTCAATTTTGTTTAATTGCTCAAAAGTTATGCGCGATAATAGAGCGTTCATTAAGTTTGAAAAACTAAAAAAGTCAGCCAGTAATATTATAGAAGAATCATCAATCGCTCCAAAATCCTGAATTCCATTTATCAATTTAAATTATAAGCACCTAAATAACCTTTCTCTTCAAGCGATTAAAGCATTCTTGTAAGCTGTTAATTTGGCACGTGCCTTATGTTAAATTCGCATACAAATCAATTTCAATGGTTATTTTGAACAACCGGTAATACTGTAGCGGTTTAATTGATTCGTGCTGGGGTCAAGCAACCGCTCCTTGTTTTAGACCTAGTTTGGAGGTCAGAGGAAGTTGGGCAAAATATATTTTTTTTTTTTAAAGACAACTCCCGCACTATGAATTGCTCTTGTGTCGCGGGAACTTTTACAAACATACAAACAACGGACACAACCAGACCCGAAACGATTATTTATTTTGTGGATTGCACAAATAATTGTTCCGTGTGGGAATCGAACCCATCCCGGTGCAATGGTAGCGGCGTGGCGACATAAGCCACTGCGCCACGGAAGCAGTCAGATGGAAGTTTGGTTTGCTGTGTAGGAGCTATAGAGAAACAATCGCCAATCCGCTTATCTGTAAAATCAACAAATACATAATGCCACCAAAAACATTCTGTAAAAACCTCAAGTCTCGCCGTAAAAAGTTGTGAGATCGATATAATACCAAGTCGATTAATCTATTTAGTCTCTACTTAAAGGACCTTCTGTCTTAAGTTATTACGTATGTTATTATCATGCCAATTAAAAAAAAATACCTTTAAAACAAATAGACCGACCTGGCCATCGCATGATTTAATTATGAGTATGTATCACACTACACAGCACGACGAGAAGTTAATGCTCCTGAAATGTTAATGGCGAATTTGTGTTTTCTTGCGATGACCAAGTCGATCTAATTGTTTTAAAGGTATTTTTTTTTAAATTGGCATGATAATAACATACGTAATAACTTAAGACAGAAGGTCCTTTAAGTAGAGACTAAATAGATTAATCGACTTGGTATTATATCGATCTCACAACTTTTTACGGCGAGACTTGAGGTTTTTACAGAATGTTTTTGGTGGCATCTCACTTCTTTTTGTAGAGCGAACATAAGTCCAATTTGTATGGAAAGACGTTTTTTTTTCATAATTCAACATATTTTCCTATGGGAATGTTGTTCAGTTTCATGGGCTAAACACCCTTATCCACCCTTACCCCCTCCCCCGTTATGTCTCATATAGTAGGTACCTATTTACACCTATTTATTTTATTTTCTACTGTAATAATAATTCATTAACTGCAAAGGTAACCTTGTAATCTTATACATTTATATGGGATTACAAAGTTATTGTTGCAGTTGGTGTATTTAGAAAACTGGACCGAAATTAGAAAATATTAAATTTTTCCCATGATTAAGACACTAAACCCTATTTGTATTCTAAATTTTAAGCTTCTAAGTCTGCTAGAAGTACCTTAGACTTTTGATGATCGGTGAGTCAGTGAGTCAGTGAATCAGTGAGTGACAAAATTCAAAATTTTAACAAGTTGTCATTCCTAAACTACTGGTTCAAATTGACTGAAATTTTAAATATACCGTGTTTATACAATGACTAATTAGTTGCTGAAAATCCAGGCTTCTTGTTTTATCCACAACGAAATTATAGGGGTGTCAAAAATAGCCCGAATTGCTTCGAGAAAAGGATGTTACGGCCGTGCCGCTTTTTTTTTGCTCGACTTGCGGGGGCACTTCCGTGCCCCCAGATAATATGTCATCGTCGTGTAAAGGTAACATTTACTGAAAACTGACTCTGTAGTTTTGCTATAGTGTACTTAGCAATCCATATGGTAGCTGATCTATGTGCTTTGACTGCGATGTTTGTATCGGACAAATGGAACTGGACTGGAATTGGACTTTCCTTAATTTATATCTTCTAATATATGAAATTCTCGCGTCACAGTATTCATTGCCATACTCCTCCGAAACGGCTTGACCGATTCTCATGAAATTTTGTGAGCATATTGAGTAGGTCTGAGAATCGGCCATCATCCATTTTTCATACCCCTAAGTGACACTTACAAGTTTTTTATACGGCAGAACAACATCTGCCGGGTCAGCTAGTTGGGATATAAATATATCCAACGAACGTTAAAAGTCGTTCCTTGTAACAATATTCTCTGCAGCTGACGTTACTCTATCGAGTATCTAGAGTTTAACATTTAAAATGTACTGCAAAAATAGTTTTTACGGCCACTATAGGCGCTGAACAATTTTCCATACCTACACAATTTATCGATAACTACTCGGTATGACAATGGTAGAGAATCACGGTACGGTTGCTGGTTGCTGTCGAGGCTAGAACAATCTTGATAATAGGTTGACCACGAAACATACGATGAATGAATGAACTATCCTTTTACATAATTTAAAATCTTCTTGCCACTTGCGGCACAATAATTTGTACTGTAATTACAAACTATACACCAATCCATTGTTTAAAACACAATGGAGATCAATATTGATTGATGGATTGAAAGTTTTCCCAATCTGCCCTGCCCCTGACCCGACGAGAAAGCGATTTAAAGAATTCATACAAATAGTATGAAAGTGAGGTGTATAGGAAAACGAAAGTTCTGCTAACATGTCGTGTTGACGATGAGTTTCAAAAATTAACCATATTGATCGAGTTGCTTTTAGATCGTGCGATTTTTGGTCGGAAAGATGTCGTGACGTAATTTCTGTTCAAACTTTTTGACTTTTTGACTGCTTCCGTGGCGCAGTGGTTTAGGTCGCCACGCCGATACCACTGCGTCCAGAGGTCGTGGGTTCGATTCCCACACGGAACAATTGTTTGTGCGATCCACAAATAATTGTTTCGGGTCTGGCTGTACTTTGTGTTCGTTGTTTGTAAAAGTCCCCGCGACACAAGATTTCGCGACGCATTTCTTAGTGCGGTAGTTGTATAAAAAAAACTTTTCGTATCTGTGCTTCGCGACCACGAGGTTCCGGGTAGGCATCTCTAAATGATAAAAGAATATAATAAATAGCACCTGGAAATATGGTAACGTTAGTAATTTCGAGGGTCTGATATTGTATATCTAAATTTAAATGAATTTGTGCATGTACCTTGTTCTATATATAAGTATGTTTATCAGTTATTTGATTACCATAGTACAAGCTCTGCTTAGTTTGGAATCAAATGACCGTGTGTGATTTGTCCAATGATATTTATTTATTTTATGAATGACGATTGTTACGCTGACACACTAAAACTACAGAACAAACAAACTTTAATATTTGGTACACAAGTAGATTAACCTAAAACAAACTTCGCAAGAAAATTTTACACAGACTTAGTCGGGGTCAGAAACTTATCACCAATTTTTTAAAATTCTAAACACTTAGATTTTATTTTGGAAGCATAACCTGAAACAAAAGCATATTGTTATGCTCTTTTATTATATAACTGCAAAGTTTTTTTTTTATGATCTCGTGCTCCTACGTGTTTCGGAAGGCACGTTAAATTGTGAGTCGTGGTTGTCATTTTCAAAGATTTTTGACAGTTGTTAACAGTAGTCAGAAGCCTAAAAATCTGACAACCGGAATTACTGAAGGATATCGTGTTACAACCCGGGTTGTGGAGGTCAGATAGGCAGTCGCTTCATTTGAAATACTGATATTCAGCTGCATCCGATCAGACTGGAAGGCGACTCCAACATAGTTCGGAAGAAAGGCTAGGCTAAAAAAATGCCTAGTAACGAATATTCACACAGCAGGCACTATATATTCATGATAATTCATAATTCTTATACTTACCTAGTTAATTGGTTTGTCCATCACGCTTGGCTAGCACACTGTCCGTATTAAGATGTTAATTACAAAGATAGTAAATAAAGCAATTAATACTCTCAGATTGTTCTTGTAATTATTGAAAGAATTCGTATTTTACTTACTTTAAATATTTTCTATACATGTTTGAGTTAACGTGTTTAATATGTTATTTAGAAAGGAAATAGATTTTGTAAGATAAAATGATTTCACTCTGAAGCCGACTAATTATCTATACTAATATTATAAAATTGTAGAGTTTGTTTGTTTGTTTAAACGTGCTAATCTCAGGAAAAAATATTTTACTGTTGGATAGCCTATTTATTAAGAAAGGCTATATAACATCACGCTACGACCAAATAGGAGTAGAGCACCAGCAAAAAAATGTTCAAAAACGGGAAAAATTATGGCCTATTCTATTCTATGACCGTTCAAACAAACAAACTCTACAATTTTATAATATTAGTATAGATAACGTAGTTCGCTCGTAAGCACCAGCCTGAGTATAGAAAAACATTCACTAGGATTCGTATTTTACTTCGACACGACACCGACACGACAAATCGTCCACTGTAAAGAACTTCTAACGGTCCCCTGTCATCTACATCTTAACTTTCGATGTCGATCGATTAACATCATCTTCTCTCTTTATCTAACACAACACATTAATCTTTCATCTCTATCACACACAATCGATATTTCACGGATCATCTAATTGTCTTCCATTTAATGGCTTTCTAATGGCTATTAGATGTATAACAATATTGTTTCATATATGGGATCGGTTATTAGATAAGTATCGAACTTATATGAAGAGAAATGTGAGCGAAAGGCTGCTTATTAGTAGATAATGATACTGTTCAAATACGGTACAATGTTATGAGAATAGATCTAGTATAAGAGTAGCTGAAACTATGGATAGATTTTTTAGGGACTTGATAAATTGTTTGCGGTGATAGCTGAGTAGTCCAAGCTTTCGCTTTCCATGAAGGTGATCGAGGGTTTGAAGGAAACCAATGGCTTTTCGAAGATTTGTGTGTTTTAAGAATACTTAGTTATTACCTGCTCTAAACGTGAATCATCGTCGTGATGAAACCTTGCATGCTCGAGCCAGGACATTCAGCAGTCGTAGACATTACCTCCCAGTCTATAAAAGCAGTCAAATGTATGGAAACATAAAAGCTATGGAAAAGTGATCACTTTTCCTTTACACTTGTAGTCTTTGTCATTGTAGAAACAGTAGAGAATTTAATTATATGTGTTCGAAGATAGTGAAAAAACAATATTCACTTCTGAACAATAAAATAAAACAAAAAGTGCTTTGTAATTATGTTTAAGGTGCGTACAGATGGAAACGGTGCAAAATAATTTGCCGAACCTGTGTGGAACATGGAATACCACAAAATTCTAACCCTCTTATTCATAAACACACTATAAACCTACTTTAGTTAAAAAAACTACTAAAATATGTTTTCTCTTTTTCATTTCGCTAAGTAGTGAAAGAAACAAAACTCTTTATAAGCCTTTCATAACTTCAAATATGTTTATGAACAAAAGGGTAAGTTTAAGTGCCAGTTACACGAGGTCGTGAACAATATTTAGGTTTGTTTGGATAAAAGTTCGGGGCGTGACGGCTAGGACAATATTGCGCTTCGATCACCCGACTGCTAGGCCAGTCAACCGAGTGCACTTCGCACTAAGAGCGCATTCCCACTATGTCGGGACGGCTAGATACGACAGTTACTAAACGATAACATCTTTTGACGACAAACAATCGTTATAATGGGAAAAGCTAGAGACGACAGTCGTCCAACGATAAATTAATCGTTACGACATAGTGGGAACGCGCCCTGAGTCTACGTTCTGTTTGCTTCCTACTACAGCAATTTGTGTTCAAGTTGCTTGGCGACACTTATAACCGGTGAATTTGGTGATCACTGCTATTTCGAGGACAAGTTTGGAATCCTACTATCCTACTAATATTATAAATGCGAAAGTTTGTGAGTATGTAAATCCTTACATACTCACAAACTTGAGTTTGTTACTCTTTCAAGCCAATACTTTCAGTTTCACAAACTATCGAGTTAGTTGAACAATTATCTACTCCCCTAGCCGGTTGTAGTGTTGCCCTTACCCTAGTTCTTATCATATCATTGATAACCGGACCGTTTACTTGAATTACTTGAAAGTATTATAGTGCATACGTAATTATGGTTGCGAACGTCATGGTGGTCTATTTCCCATACTTATTTACTTAGCTTTGTGCTAAACTGCTTTGAGTTAGCATATCATTGTGCATTTGTGAAGGAAAAGACTAAGAGACTTAATAAAGGAGCAGGTTCTGAAATCGTCTGTATTGTAATTGATTTTTTTTAAGCTTAGATTAACGATTATAAGGATAAAAGAAGCTATCTATTTCACTACGTAGCAAAATAGATATAATAATATATAGATAAAATAGATTTTTGAGATTTCTTCAACTTTTAGTTAAAATAGGGTCCATTTTCCTACAATTTTTAGCTTTAGCTTTAGAGGCTTTTTAGTTTGAGAGAGTTTTCTCTTTGGTTTCTTCAGAATTTATTTTTCTTCATTTTCAGCATTTAAAATTATATCGACGAAAATATAATTTTGCAGTCATTTAAACATATTGTACGCACAAGTACTAATGGACTCTGTGGAAAATACTCTATGTGTCCTATTCCGAATTTACATCCTCACCCAACATCAAGGCAAAATTTTAAGTAATTGCAATTTTGTAAACTCCCCAAGCCTCCCCTAAATTAAAATAAAGGGCCGGAACATCCATCCTACACATGTTGCTGGCCAATAAAATATTTATAAAGGTCAGCAAAACAGTTACTGTTCAGTTATATTTCTATACATAATTAACGATATATCATATTTTTATCGTCCCAACACCCTAGTTTAACGCTCTATAGCAAACTAACTGGTTCCGGCGGCTTCACTCACTTGAAATATGGGTACAAGAAAAAAATATATTTTTAACCCATTTCTGTGTCGCTGTTCGACAAGGGTCTTTTTTCAAATGAGAGAGGGATTAAGGCATCTATCATGCTAGCCAAATGCAGGTTGGGGACTTTGCATGACGTAAAAAAATAAAAAGAAAAGTTATAAGAAAATAAAATTCATTGTATTTAATTTTTAACTCACACAAGGGATGCCACAGGACAGACAGATTTGGAAGGAAAGAGGGGAAATCTTTGCCCAGCTGTGAGGCACATAGAAGGCTCTATCAAAGGAAGGGACGGACAAGGAATACTTACTTTACTTCTCACCTACTCAACTTTTCAGTGATGCAGATTCAAGACCTTCGTTCTACTAACTATCTCTTAACTAAATTTCATCATCCATCGATCGATTCAGCAGTTTACCTGAGAAAGCGTAACAAACAAACAGACCTACGCATGTATATTAATAGTATGTATATGGTACCGACACACTTATAAAGGTTATAACGAAAACGAAAGTGGAAAATTCTAGCACAGCAGTTTAGTTCAATAAGACCCGATACTTCTAATCGCATCGTAGTGGTACGTAATGGGAGAATAAAGTAGGTAATTCCGTATGTTTAGGTTTAAGGCTAAGCGTTAGAAATCATGGATTTATAGTTTTACCTGCGCCCTTACGCTCCGGGCAGTGAGCGCATGCATTGATTATTTCCTTGCATTTCATTTCGAGTATTTGAATATAATAACAAGTCACTTTGCAAAAGAAAAAAATTAAATAATACAAGGGATATAGACAAAGAGCTGGTGATGTAAGGGAAGCATGTCGTCATTGCCATCATCCATTTATAATTCTTCTACTATGATGCATCTGAACCTTTACTACATTGTAAAGTTTTAGATGACACTCGCACTAAGCCAAAATCCATAAGTTATTTAGTATAGTCATACTAAATATTGATTTTCATTTTAGATTGCTTGTCTTAAATCTTTAAACAGTGAAGGTAAACGTCGCATACAAAGTCCCCAATCCGCACTTGCCAGCGTGGTGAACTCAAGGCCTAACCTCTCCCCCTTGTTTGGGTGGAGACCCTTGCCCTGCAGTGGAACAGTAATGGGTTAAAAAAAAATCTTGCTTGCCTTCAAGGTATTTACACAACTCCCGCACTAATAACAAACTTTTAAGGAGATGCAAAATTCCTATCCGCCCTTTGAAAGCGTAGTGTACTTGAAGGACTGACCTCTACCTCATTACGGGAGAAGTTCTTTTCCCAGTGGGACATTAATTAGTTTTCTTAAATTTTAAGTAAATAATTCAAATTACTTTATACAAGGAGAACTCTCAAGAAATACTTCCTTGTTTAAAGCTGTTGTAGGTTAAATACAGTCTAAGATAATTCTAATGCCTACTTATAAGTAGGCTCTGCAATCATTTCCATAGCCGGACTGGTTATGTTGATTTAGAAAGAATTCGATGAAAGTGTACATCCTAGACTTGGGCCACTGTTTGGTGAAACATAATATTTAAGAAATTGCCTAATGAGACATAATGTGGCTTGGAGAAAATGCTTGTGAATAAATTAGCTGAATGTGGGATGGGTGGAGTAAATTTTTTATGGATTTAAGAAAAAAATAATTTGGTTGCAGATTAAATAACATACTTTTTACACAAAATGATTATGTAAAAATGATTGTTAACTATAACTATAAAATTTTGATAGTTGTAATTAACAATTATTTTGTCAAAATTTTGACAGACTTTGCCAAAAATTTAATATTTGGCAAAGTCTGTAAAAAATTTTCGTCGGTGTTTTCTTATGCCAAAAATGTGGTCCCGCTTATCACTCCCACACTTATCATTTTAAAATCAGTTCTGAAAGCTATATCATTTATTCCTATAGGTCAACTATTGACACACGATGACCAAAGTAACTGGTTGTTAACTCACTTATTATCAAGTTTCACTTATAAGATCTGTCAAGAAAAAATATAGGAACGTCTTATGGATCGTAGAGCTGTCCTATTTTATCCTAACACATTACAGAAATTAGAATCAGGTTCAATTTTCTGATTAAACAAAAAAATATCATGAAATAAAAACAGTAGGTACTCAGTAGCGTTTTCAATAACGTGTGTAGTTATGGGCAATAATATAAGGTTTAAGAAAACCGGAAACAAATAAAACATTTTATCGTGCTCATAAACAGTTTATTCCCTAAGAAAAGCCATTCGAATAGTAATTAATCATCAGTACTCGATGTTTTATATCATCGATGAGGATTGAACACGCAATGTTTCGGATTCTTGCGTGGTAACCATTGTACTACGATTTTTGATATGATCTCAAGAAGCTAATGGAAGCTGTAAAGAAATCTACATGCGTATTCTATAATTATCTCAGTTGACAGCTAGTGTACGTATATTTTGTAACACATCATATAAGACTCAACGTACCTACTGCGTAGTCGCAATTATTTAAATATCTTCTGGATAGAAATATACAACCGTCTCTCTGGTTGGCGAAAATCATTTCCATATCAATGCAATTTTTAAAGCGTCAATCATTCATTCAATTACAGAGTATTGAGATTTTCCTCCGCAGTCATAAGTTTAATCAGTTTAAAAGCCGTCTGGACTTTAGTTCCCTGGCTAACACCCAGTTACAATATTTTTTTCAGATTCCTTGGCTTCAAACAAAAGACTTATTTTTTAGATTAGTACAGGCTATTTTAAGTATTCCAAACCGCTATGCCTGAGGTTTCCTGTTAATTCATAATGGTATATGGCCATATTTTTAGGCTGGTCATATTTGACCCCGGTACCTTGATATAAAAATATTCTTAAAGTGCCGAATAGAAAACTACGCCTAGAGACAATCAATTTATCACTTAACCTAATATTTGTTTTCTAGCACTATATTATCAAGTGCATTGACCTCAGTTCAATACTAGCGGATTACATTGATTAATTACTATAAGAATAGAGCAGACTATTATATCACACTTAATAAGTTTTTGAATAACATGTAATAAATAATACAGAAAATTCTTAGGGGTATTACACATTGCCGACGGATACGGTTTGGCGAAATTCGAAAGCGGACTAGGAGACATTTTTTTTTTACTATCCCACTGAACCGACTTCTACCAGGTATTATGCAATTTTATCGCATTAAATCCTTTTCCGTGGAAATTTTCGTTCCATCGATCCCATGCAAACCTTGTCTGGACAGTTACAAAAATTAGTTTAGTCGTTCAAAAGTTATGTGCGAACATACATTTCGGTGATTCACGTTTATCTACATAAGACCTCTCTCTGGTCGTGTCGGCTATCCATCTCACCAGGCTATGTGAGTGAAGGAATAGAGAGTGTACCTGTGTACTGTGCACACACTTGAACACTAAAAGCAAACTCGTGCGCCGATGGTCAGTTTCAATGAAACTGACCGCCGTATATTTGGAGTTCGTCTTAATATTATATCGTGGTAATCTGTATAAAATTCAGATTTCATGCTTAGTCCGATTGCAACTAGTGTGTGTTATGCCTTATATACTTAGCTTTAACACTACATAAATAGATTTACATAGTGCGATTCTAAAGGAAATATTTAGTATTCAGGATTCGTATATTAATATTTTGTTCATACATAATCTATGTTGAATTTGATTACGTTTGATTACATAAAGACTGAAAGTGGAAGTTTAAACGAATATTTTTCGTGTTATAATCGTGTTATAATATAAGTTTGGCAGTAGAAATGTAACCCATCACTGACCTAATGTGGGGCATAGGTCTTTTCCCAAAATGAGGGAAAGATTATTCCTAAAGTACACTCCGTAAGCGGTTCAAACTACTGATTGAACATAAATGACTATTAAATGATTATGATTGTGATTAAAACACTACTTTTTACGTTAAGGTACTAAAAAGTTATAAGTCACAAACACAAACCACATACTTATCTAAAGTATGTGAGACTTTAGTAAGCAATAATGTACTTGAAAAAGTACCAAATAATTGTAACAAAAGCAATTAAAATCCCAACTACAAATTTTGACAATGGCAGGACAGAGTATTCAATGTTTTAATTATGACAGCCATAGCTACTAGTGATGTCACCATTTTAGAAATAGCACAGCAGTTTTCAATTACCATTAAATTTGTACCCAATAAACCACAATACAGTTCGCAAAATAACGGCAAGAGAACAGCTACAAAATCCTTAATACCCCAGTAACTAAATGGGATAAAGAGACGCGTGAAGAAAACTGCTATAAATTGTATCAAACTAGTCTGTAGTCGGCTACTCGAGCGAAACCGGGGTGTACCGCTAGTTTATCAGATAATTGCGTTACCCATACATTACGAAATTGTAAAACAGTAGATTTTCGTTTACATTTACGGAATTAAAACGACTATCAAATGCTAACATTATTGAAATAGGTTTTCAAAACCATGGTTCTGAGTTAATGCCAATTAAACTCATAAATGTAAAGTAAAATACAAAAGTAGTGAAGATGGAACCTTTCTTAGAATTTAAGCTATAATTTTGGTTAAATTTTGTCCGAATTAAATTAGTAATTTATGTGTAAAGTCTCAGGGACAGACAGTTATTTTTGTGAATAGTATTTGTATTGGTTTTATCATTTGCCAAAAATGCGGTCGCTTGTCACTCCCATATTAGGCAATTTAATCAAAATTTGAATTTTAACCTACACACTCTACACAGCTAAAATAATGGTTATGATTATGATGATTGACAAAGTTACAATTAAATTAA
Source organism: Anticarsia gemmatalis (assembly GCF_050436995.1). NCBI lineage: Eukaryota > Metazoa > Arthropoda > Insecta > Lepidoptera > Erebidae > Anticarsia > Anticarsia gemmatalis. Next base: position 7,170,225 of record NC_134768.1, on the reverse strand, counting down.
CAGCCGTTTCTAAAGGACGAGTCAATGGTAATGGCTGGGAATAAAATATTAGTTAATATTTTTTATTATTTAACACCCAATGACGTTTGTCACAAATTATATTTTTAACTCAATCTCAATCAACCTATCGCAGTCCACTGCTGAACATACGCCTCCCCTAACTCGCGCCACAACACCCGATTGCCCAAATTGGCGTAGATGAATAAACTCCAATAAAAATGATCAATAAAATTTATACAAGCCATAACGGTCCCGAGGCAAAGATTCTCCCGGAATTAGGAAGAAGAGTACGGGGAAATTTAGTACGAATTAATATTTCTTTATTTATCTAAGATGTAAATTAGAAATGAATAATCTAACGAATAACTAATAAATTTAATATTTAAAATTTCTAATTTTTAATCCGTTTTCTATTTATGATCGTTTTAGTACTTCATTAAATTCATAAATCATTGCATTATCTAAATCAATTAGATGTATGTGATGATTAAATCAAACTCGATAAAAATATAATTTTTCTTTTTAGTGAATGTCTCACGACAGAAACAGTAAAATCCAAAAAATACTATTTCTCGTTGCATAGGTATTAGAAAAGTGAATTTGTCACATTAGTATTGTGGGTTCGACTCCTACTCGGGACAAATATTTATGTGGCTATACATAACTTGACAAAAACGGTTTTAAAAAATAGCTAAATTAAAAAACGTTTTATTGCAGTGTTATCATGGATGAACATATTGAACATACAGCAATTGGTACTTATCACTATTTTGAATCTCTCGCGTTGCATATTTATAACCTTATATTATACAGGAATTAAGATAAACCTAAGTTGTACCTTGTATTAGACGCTTTGGCGCAGGTGTACTGACCGTGAGATGCGGAGTATCCAATGGAGGTACTGCGTCCTGGCCATTTTATGGTGACTGTTGAAGGAACTCCGTCAGATTTTAAGATGGTATGCCTTATTAAGCTGGAACGCCTAGGTGGCGGGAGAGCTCGACCGATCCCCGCTTCCTCTCTGGAGCAGCAGCAAGATATGCTGTAATGCATTTCAAGACGAAAAAAAGAAGGTGTACTGACCGTGGTTGCAAACTAACTGTCGGGTCAACATTTATTCCGTTAATTCTTCCTTACTAATATTACTATTAAGTCCATGTTAATGAGATCCACTGAGTCTTTGAGAATGGCAAGATTATCGGCAATAAAGAATAATACCTACTAGATTTAATCATCGACACTTAAGTATAAAGTCTTCTCTGGCCTATTTATAGGGTATAAATTGACTAGTTATCGACCTATAGCCGTTTTCTGAATAGTCAGCAATATTTAAAATTATTTAATAGGTAGATGTAGTAGGTTGCATTTTAACTATTTTGATTAACGTTGGTTAAATTCAAATTATTTAAAAAGAAGAATCTAAATTATTTTATTAGTAAGTTCTAGTATGATTTATGAACTTTCTAATATGACAAGGGTCAGATGCTGGTAACAACTATTCAAATATTTTTTTTAGAAATTTCGAAGTTATTTTAGTAAGGGATGCAAACGTTAATTTATCTCGACTATCACTGCTATCTCATAACACTTTTTCTTATTTTGTCTACAAAGTAAAAGTACAAAATTATACTTCTCGCTGTAATCAAAACAAAATGAATAAACATAATATGCGATATACATTCCAAAAAGAGAAACAATAAACGGAAAGCATTAAAATATTTTTTAAAACCTTATCGTACTCGAAAGTCATAAAACTCGTTCATTGACCGAATATTCATTCATATGCGTAAAAACTTTTACCAAAAACTCATTATATTTTGATTATTCATACAATATTACCGATAACCTACATGTTTAATCATTCATTTCATGTAAATTATAACCAAAATACAAATATTTACTACCGTCCATTGAAAAGCCTGACCCTAAGAATACAACAAACCCTCGTAGGACACACGCCAATTGAAAATGAACCTTATAAAGACAAAATTAAAATACAAAGTTGGGTGTACATAATCTTAACCTAGATGGTCTAACGTGCTTCACATAGAAAACAGGTGGGGAGGAATATGATAAAACTGTATAGCGGTCCAACCAAGACGCCAAACATTGCTTGACATCACTAGATGTCGGAAAATTAAAACTAAAAAAAATATTTAAAAAAAATATAACCAAAATGAAACTTTTCCTCGTGATCTTGGCCGCTACGGCCTTTGTCTCAGCTGAAGACAGTGATAACTCCTTAGAAACCGCAATCAACTTCATAAAGGACTGCCATGGAGATTACATTTTATGTGTGAAGGTTAATAATTTTATTAATAAAGTGAAAGTGACATGTGTTGTGGAATCAGGTTTCTGTGAATTTCTCATTTTACTCAACAAGTGCACTTACGATCTAAATAACGGACTTGGATATTAATTTCATTAATTCGTTTAAAAGTGAAAATTCCAAATTCTAATATAAATTTTGTTTCACAGGAAAAAATGCTCAGGATTGTTGACAATTTGAGAGCAGCCAGGAGCGTTACCATTGTTGAAGGTGTTTACTTCAGGGGCGAGCCGGAGCCAAGGTCATCTAAGTCATTAGATGCTTTACCTGTTGACCCTTCTGCTAGAGACGCAGAGGTCAATAGCAGGCTCGTCGATGGCGTCGTGAGCTTGTTCGAAACTCACGCCCTTGAGGTCAAAATGAACGAAGCCGATAAACAGTCCGTCCAGAGGTCTCTTGAAGAAGGTAATTATTAATTATATCTTGAACTAAGATGGTTAATCTTTTACAGCATCTCTTTGTAAATTTTGTTCATTGTGACTTTACGCATTCGCAAGAATTTGAGCTGAGTGAAGCAAAACGTAATTTAATATTATTGTAGTCAACTTAACTCACGAAATAATTACAATCAAATCGAAAGTGAATTATAGTCATGTGTTAATTTAATTTATCTTTGCAATACTCAAAATACTTCAATTATAACCTTTAATTTCAGATTTTCTACAACTTACTTGATCAATGTAGCTAAACAATTATATTTAATTCACAGGTCGTAAGAAGAGCGGTGGTGGAAAGAAGGGAGGCGGTGCCATGGCCCTTATCGGTCTTCTTGGAGCCAAGCTGTTGTTCGGTAAACTCTTCATCGTCAAGCTCATCGCCCTGAAGGCCCTCGCCACCGCCAAGATCGCCCTTATCCTTGCCGCTATCCTCTTCGTCGCCTACTGCCTGAAACAGGACCACACCAAAACTACCTACGAAGTCATCCCTCATGCTCATCACCACGAGTCTCATCACCCAGTCTCCGTTGAACACATCTCCCACGACTCCGGTCACGGTGGTGGCTACTCCAGCTACGGCTCCGACTGGAACAAGAACCTCGATGAAGCCCAAAACTTAGCCTACAGTGCCTACTCGCACTCAAATTAAAAATCTAGATTAAGACTTTAGAAAAAGCCTCTATTGTACAAAGAATTTATTTATTTCTAATTTATTGCCATTAATTTATTGAATTTGTTAAATAAATTATTTATTATTGTGAATACATTTTTGTTTTATTGCCAATGAAATTTAGAGTTGATTGGAAACGGAAATCGAAATTACTCGAAGCTCGATCACCAATCTGGTATCGGGTCAATAGCATACAAGTGAACAAACTAGACTATTACATCTTACTTTCATTCTGTGATTGATATTATTTATGGTTGCCTGAGGCGATGCTATAAAAACCGCATTATTGGCCATACATTCGTTCGGATTGGAATTCTTCGGATTCCCTTTAAATACATTGTGATTATAACCAGTTATTGCATCCGTGGGTGTGGTTGCATTTGCGAAATTGTTGACTTTCCCAAAATCTAAATATAGTCGAAAGTCAATTTAAAAAGGTTCAAGCCTATTACAATAAATTATATTTTTCTAATATCACCGGATCCCACGGATCCGGAAATAGTTATGCATACATTATGAACATGGAAATACGAGACAACTCTCTCTAATATGATTATTTATATGTTCTACATATTTATCGACTTATAACTAGTCGATTCTCGAAAACCGGTAAACAAAAAACAGGTTAAAAGTATATACATTGATGTCCCCGCTTTCTATAGACTGAGTTTCACGTGTTTTAGTCCAATTTCATCTTCATCGAGAGTGAAGCCGGTTAGTGAGACGAAGGTAGTCGAGATACTTTTTGTATTCAGTAGCAACTGTTCTGTCGTCCGTGGGAAGAAATGATAGTGGTATCGAATGTCACTGGCTTGTTAACAACTAATAACCACGTAGTACTTACATTGTTTTAAAGAAGCTGTTTTTTATCATTACACGTATTTACTTCAGTTGACAAGCCTGACAACTTATTGGACGTAGTATTTACAACCTTTGAACTTTCATACATTGTTTAGTTTGTTGAATCAAAACCACAAGGATATTGAATATACCTTCCTTTGTTCAAAAAATATCAATGGGTATAGTTTCCTTTGCATCCTGCGTACAATTATCTGCAGTTAAAATAATTTTAGCGCCAGCGTACAGCATTACACTCTTACATCTATCTACCTTCTGAGTTCAATGACGCGTCACTTTTGTATCAAGATCCTGCGATTAAAAGTCACGATTTTTATGACGTCGGTTTAATCTGGGCGACTTTTACTAAGCGTTAGAAAGTTTCTATGTAACTGAATATGACAAAACGTTTGAAATTATGACTTGCATTGCATCAAAGATGATTGGGCAGATTTTTTGTTGGATGTTATGTTCGGTTATAAGCTACTTTTTTTCTATGAAGCTTTGAAATATTATGTAGGTTTAAATGAAAGGATAATGGTATAGCTTAATTATCGTTTGTTGTGTAATTATAGAGAATGTATGCCTTAAAGTGATAGTAGAAATATCGGTATCATTTGATTAGAGACCTCTTTTGTTTGTTTTTTTTTCTCTTCGGTGCGATACTAGATAGACGGTTTACGGACAGAAAGAAAGCTATTTTTGTGGTGTAATTGAATAATTACTAAATGTCTATGATAATATTATGGAAGTATATTTTGTTAGTTTAGTATAAGTATAAGAACGCTTTAGTTTTTAATAATAATAATATGTATATGATATAAACAAAAACGTTTTTTTTTTCCTTGCTGTATGCTGGATACTAGATTCTGCAGTCAACTATTTATCGAGATCTGTCAATAATAAAGATTTTTAATATTAATTCTCCAGATGACAATTATTACAGTATGCGGGTTAATAATTAAATCGACCTTATATCTAGAAACAAACAAAACACCAGACGAACACAGCAACAGAACAGCAACTAAAAAGTCGCTCGTCTGTTCCCCTGTGGCCGCTAAACCGGCTCGAGTGTACATAACTTAGAATCGGTCAACTTCTTTGTTTAATTAACTTTTAGTTCGTTAACTTCCGGCTCGGAAAGGAGCCGCACACGATTTTACGCCACACCTGTTGATGCAGAAGCATTCCTAATGTAGTGAGTACTTTGTTTAGAAAGATAGCTCCTAAACTAAGATAAGCCTTTGAGCAGAGTTAGTTGAAATGGCTTATAGAATTTCCCTATAGATGTTGGCGCATTGCTAAGTATCGAAATCCCGATGGATAAACAAAGATATAATTAGAAAACAATCATCAGTTAGGTACTAAAATTTTAACTATAATTTTAGGTGCTATTTAAAATTCTTAGAGTTTAAAGGACGATAGTTTTAGGTGCACGACGTACCAATAGGACACTAAGCTCGTAAAGTCTTGTACTAGTAATTCACATATTATTATTTGAGAGCTATCTTATAGTACGACTCTTAGAGTAAGCAAATAGGTATGCAAATTGTTTACGTCTAATCTTTAACCTAGCCGCAAGTCTTCCAGTATCAATACAAATAATGTTTCTTTTTAAGTGGTTGTAAATCAATTGCAGTAGAAGTAAAAAAACATAACCAGTTGCGCTCACCGGTCGGTAAACGATCTGTGGGTTAAGCAACCCTTGGCGCGATCACTCCATAGATGGGTGACCGCATAGTGGTATTTGTACTGGGCGTCTCCGTGCTTCGGAGGGCACGTTAAAGTCGGTCCTGGTTTTTATCTACTAAGATAACAGTCGTTAAGACATGTCAAAGGCCTTCGGGCGGCTTGAACAACTTTAACACTAGGTTGACCACTAACCATACGATAAGAAGAAGAAGAAGTAAAAGTAATTCAAAAGTTAAAGTCAACGAACAAATAAATCGTGAACGTTAATCCGACGACATAATCGATGAACAATGAATGTCAATTAAACGCTTCATACACTTACTTCACGGTACTGACAAAGTTGAGCAAAAAATTCTTAAAGACACCTGTATTATACGAGTACACGCATACTATTTGTGGCAACTTTTTGTACTAGTAAAAGTGTAAATATGTCTATTGTAAGTATAGGAGATTAAACAACAAATGCCAGGTTTTAGAATTACTTTATTAAGAGGATATATTTTGGATTGATGATTGATCGATATAAGAAGATGTATATGTTACTGTAAAAGCCCGAGCTGTGGCAAATCCTAAGATTTTCCGGTAAAACCTAAGATTTACCAACTCTCAATGGTAAAAGTCCGAACAAGCCGGAGTTTATAAATTATGTTACGATATATAAAAAAATCCTCCTTCATAACTATGTTTATAACTATTTCACGGTATAATTATATACTGTGACATAGTTATAAAGAAGGAGTTTTGGGCACAGCGACATGGGTAGGTTAGGTTAGAAGGCTAAGGTGGGAGCGAGCGAAGCGAAGCTCCCACCTTAGCCTTCGTGGTTATTTTTTTTTAACCACCCAGTAGGAGGAGCCCCGCGAAGCGGGGCTCCGGCGACATCTCGACATCATCAAGTGAATATGGGTAAAAGTTCGAAATAAAAGAAATGTTCGGACTTTTACCATTGCGAGTTGGTAAATCTTAGGTTATACCGGAAAATCTTAGGATTTACCACCGTTCGGGCTTTTACAGTAACATATATATACATGGATGTATACATAAACCACTTTTTCCTATTGGAGAAGTCATAATTCAAAATATGAATCTTACTAATATTATAAATACGAGAGTTTATACTCGTAAAATTGGCCTTAAGGTTTTCAAGTTTAGCTGCTAAAAACCAGATATTAATTGATGATTAACATGCAGTTATGCTTGGCTTAGGTAAGCTTTTATTAATTATTTTATACCTTAAAAGGATAAAAAAACATTGGCAACGTAAAACTATAAAGTAATAATAATATAGAGAAACGACTAACTTAAGAAAACTCCAAATTGTCGATGCTATCCAAATAATTGAAATAAATAATGGAATTCTCTTATAGCTCTTCAGATCAAAATTATTAAAGACAATGCTTAACAGATAAGACTAAGCATTCTAAGCAATAACTCAGATGTCTCAGAAGCGAGGAAACAGGAGACATTTAGAAATCAAGCGTATTAGAAATTAATTATCATTCACTCTTATGAAAGGAAATCGGTCTGAAAACATGACAGTTTTCAATTACCGGCAATAAACTATAGGCTTTTTCTAACTATATTTTACTAAACACATTGATCTTGTTAATGAAATTGATGCCCGTGTCCAGTAAAAGATCTATTTTTAGCCGTATTTTATTTGTTGATATCCGATAGGAAATTTCTATGGAATTTACCAATAGAAATCTTGATATCACGCTTATGCGAATGTCATTAAATGCCAAAAATAAAGAGATTAAAGAAAAAAAGGACTAACCATAACTTTAATATGTATATTAGGTGTGTTTAATCTATACTAATACTAATATAATATAATAAAGCTGAAGAGTTTGTTTGTTTGATTGTTTGTTTGTTTGTTTGTTTGATCGCGCTAATCTCAGGAACTACTGGTCCGATTTGAAAAATTCTTTCAGTGTTAGATAGCCCATTTATCGAGGAAGGCTATAGGCTATATAACATCACGCTACGGTCATTAGGAGCGGAGTAGCAACGAAAAATGTTACAAAAACGGGGAAAATTTTGACCCATTCTCTTAGGTGACGCAAGCAAAGTTGCGCGGGTCAGCTAGTAAATAAATAAATTTAACCCATTAATGTCTTACTGGTGGGCAAGGGTCTCCTCCCGTACTGTGGGAGGGGTTAGGCCTTGAGTCCATAAAATAAAGAAAAATCACTGGATAATGAAAAAAATATCCCATGTGTTAAATAAGGCTTTAAATCATCAGAATTTTTCCTTAAAAAGTTCTAGCGGGTGACAAACTCCCAAGCAAAAATTTCTCATAATATTAATTTCGGTGGTATTTTGTTTCCATTTTTTTGTGCAGTGCATTCAGTGCAGGCAGTGCATTAGCAGTTTAACGACTTTCATTTCGAACGGTCCATGCAGTCTAGTTTAGTGTGATGTCTTATAAATTATAAATTCAGTAGAAGATAGAAATTAAAACACTTTCTATGTTATTCATTTCATAATCGTTTTTATGGTAATCTTTCTAAGTCTCAAACAGGATATAAATGTTCAAAATATTTTGAAATTTTATATTTCTAATTGATTTAAGGGTATTTTACGTTTGCTTAACATTTACACAGTAAGTAACCTGAAAGAAGATATTAAACTTTAGTACACGGTCACCCATCCAAATCCATTCCTCGGGAACATTGCTTAACCTCACAAAAAACTAGTTCCGCCGCCGTGACCTGTCTGAAAACATCTCATATTATGTATTTAGTTCCACGCAACTCATTATGCAAATCAATTTGAGTTTTTTCGCACAACTTTCGCTATCAAGCAGGTGATGTATGCTGATCGTCTTTTGGTATTCGATACGTCATGAGGCGTGCCAAAATGGACACCTACTGAATAATTTTGATGAGGTACTATGGCGTTGCTATGGTGAATTCCGTATGTGTTTCAAGGACAAAGAAAGCTGGCTTCAATTCTTTTTGTTTTCTTTGCATCTCAATTATGCGGAAGTCTAGACTAGAAGTTTTACTACTGTTATTACGATTAATACACGAACGCTTAACATTAATGCGTTCGTATATTACGCGTACTAATTGGCTATCGGATATTTGTTCTTTTTCTACAAGAACAGCATCTAGTAAGTTAATATAGTCAGAAAATTACTATGGCAATAGGCGAAACTAAGTTAACATGGACATAAAAATCAACTATGGCAATAGACCAAGAAAATGGAGATCATGTGTCAAGATAAACAGTAACGAAACGTACAAAAAGTACACCAACCACTTTCTGTTTCATATTCTTTATCATACTTTACTTATTATTTTAGTAGCAATTGGTCGACTTTTGTCGAATACCTACAGTGGTAGAGAATCTCTCTGCAATATGATTTCTATGGATGTTTGAACCTAATGTTTCGAACTCATTATTAGTAATTTTTTTAAAATCTACTGTCCCACTGTTCGGCAACGGTCTCCTCCCGAACAAGGGAGGACTTTGGGTCCACCACGCGGGGCAAGTGCGAGTTCGGGATAAATTGTTTAACACATGTCTTTATATGCCTTTAAGACATCTGTCTAACAATTTCAACTGATCCAATTAAAATTTCGACAGTAGGTATAGTAAAAATAATACATGCATTCGCATACACCACATTCAGACCACCATTTTAAAATAATAAGCAAACACATAAATGACATGTGTATGTATGCGTCTTTGTAGAATATACATTTTAATTATAATGTCCGGTTGTAATAAGATAACACGTCTGTAACAATTTCACTTTTATATGTAGGGAGGCCTCCGATGGTTTCACTGGGAGTGAAAATGTATAGCCTACTTTAGCTTTGGATCTAGATCCAAGGCACGAACAGTTAGAAATTATTGTTACTACTTTTAGTGAAGAAATGTTTGTAAATAACTCACATGTTGAAGGAATAAGCAGTCTAATTACTGTCTTAGAATTCGCTATACCTTCTCTTATCATTAGAACATTCAGCTTTTGCTTGACTGATTAATCATAAAGATTCACCCCCGGTTTTTGAGATACATTACGGTAGTTTATCTATTCAATAGCTTTTTTATATGAGTTTAAACGCTTAGAGAAATTAATTGCAGCAGTTTGACAAGGTGTTCAATACCCATAGATATTGAAGCTCATTGATGAATAAACGATTAGTGGGCAATATTAACGCGGTACTTTCATAGATGGGTGACTACGATGGTACTTATTAAAATTGCAAGTTACACACTTTTCATAGCTTCAAAAGCAGTTCAAAAAACACCTCGATTTTCTTTTACACGAAGAACAAGTGATATTAGGTATTTAATTATTCCTTAGAATCCCAAAACACTCGATCACTTGTGATATTTTTTTTAATTATAGAAATTACTTTAAATTACCTACATTTTAAAGCTCTTTACTTCGTTATATCTCTTAATGATTAACAAACAAGATGGCCAGAGAAACTTATATTTAATCACTCACTTGTTTGTAGAACATTAGTAAAAGTGTTCTTTAAACATTTCGTATGGTAATGTTTGAGTTGTATGGTAAAATTATGGAGATTTACACCTTTGTTAATAGGAGAACGCCTTGTAGGTGGAATTTTAACTTTTTATGGGATTTATAGCCGGGTACGAGAGAGTGGTCTAATACCGGTTTCTGAGTACATTTAGTTGCAAGCGTTTGACGCAAAAAAATTTTAGTACTCGGAGGACTTTTTAGGGGAACCGATAAATTATTAATTACAATTCCTCGATACCTACTCAATAATAGTAGGAAATCATCACTTAAAATAGGATAATTTTCAGGGTACAAAAAAGAAATTATATGTATAATAGAATACGGGAATTAACGCGAACACGCATTTTACCTTAAAATGCCTAACGTTTCGGCGCAGGTTGCACTCGCCGTGGTCCCAGGCAGAACCTGCGCCGAAACGTTAGGCATTTTAAGGTAAAATGCGTGTTCGCGTTAATTCCCGTATTCTATTATACATTAAACATGCAACGCGAGAGTTTAAAAGTTATGAAAGAAATTATATCCTCAGAGAGACGGAGCACAAAATGGTTTATCCAATTACAGTTAAAAAAATATAATATGTACCAAGGTTTTAAACAGTAGTTTATTTTTGTTTTAAGTAAACTTATTGATTATTATCTAAAGCAGTTATAAACCAAGAATTATATTTTGTATTTATAACCTAATTATGGATAAGTAATTACACTAAATTTTCCTTCCTAATATGCATTAAAATTAAATTCTGCACTGATAAGAACCGTATTAAATTCATTTGTTTTCCCAAACCCTATTTTGGGGAGATTAATGCAATTTAATGAGCTTAATTATCTTCCTTCCTTGGTTACTAATTAGTGTTATTTATAAACTAACAAACAAGGATATCCAGAATTTTGTCATATATAAAGGGATACGAGTGATTTTAGTTTTACCGTTTATCTCGATACGGCAAACGACGGTATCATGATGGACTCATATCTTAAATATTTGCTATTACTATCATGTGTCACTTTTATTGGTAAGATATATTTTTTTCTAACCCATTACTGTCCCACTGCAAGGCAAGGGTCTCCTCCCGAACAAGAGAGGGGTTAGGCTTTGAGTCCACTACGCTGGCCAAATGCAGGTTGGGGACTTTGCATGCCTTCAAAAAATGCATTAAACAAATTTTAGGCATACAAGATTTCGACGATGTTTTTCCGTCACTGTTAGAGCAAGCAGTTTCCGATGTTAAGATAATTTATTAATATTAATTGGTACCGTAGCTTATTATACGAGCAATTTACACAGTTTATTATTGTTATAAAATATTTAGTTCTGTAAGCTTATGAATCTTTTTACTTACAAGTTAATGGTTTATTTTCATTTTTATATAGATGGTCACAGCTACAACCTGGTCGGGTCGGGTAATTTGTGGTACAAGTACCATGTAGTGCCTGCAACATGGTCTACTGCTCGCCGCATATGCGCTATTGAAGGTAAGAGCATCATTATCCAGTACCGAAATTATCTACAACTATCGACTACAGACCACCAGCTAGTTCTCGAAAACTTTTGTATGACAATCGGTGCAGCGCCTCTAGCGGACGCCGTAAAAACTATTTTAGCATTACATTTTAAATGTCATACTCTCGATACTCAATGGTTCTAATTGTACCTCGAGAAAGTCGTACTTAAGTACGTTTTTAGAGTTCCTTACCTCCTAGTCCTAGTACTACTAAGCCTCCGCTGTCTGTCTCCAGGCTGTATGTCATAAACCGTGATAGCTAGAAAGCTGAAATTTTAACAAATGATGTACTCGTATCTCCGTTGCCGCTACAACAAAAGCAAAATTAAAAAAAAAATTTAAGGACGGTCCCTATACAATAAACGTGTTAGACATCGAATGTGTAGTGAAAAAATAGTTCCTACGTTCATACAAAGGTTGTCGAGATAAAGCCGATATTCGGCAGTTAAAAGGAGAAGGAAATTGCCCCTCTGGCATTATACTCACAACTAGATGGCAGCTGATGTATTTTATTTGTGCTTTTGACAGGTGGTATCCTCGCTTCTCCCGTCACACCCCTGCATGAACAAGTAATGAGATATTTCTCATCGAGACGTCAAATGTTTACTGGACTCCATTCTACCTATTCTGAAGGAATCTATTACACCGTTGATGGTTAGTATATTAAACAAAGTACGCTATAACTTGTCTTTTGGTATATTCTCATTGGATTTTATCCAGTCCTTTTGATAGTTTTAAAAAAATATTCGGAGACAAGCACAGGGCCTTCATTATTTTAAACTCTATCGTTTGCCTGTATTCTATATGCACAGAGTTCTACTTCTAATAACAAGGGCATACCCTTGTTATTGAAAATTATGTAATAGCTCCAAATACTTAATTAAATGCTTCACAGGTATACCACTCGAAAGTCTTTCAGTTACATGGGCTGCAAATGAGCCCAACAATATAGACAACTTAGAAAGTTGTTTGGTGATGGATCCTGAAGGGAAACTTTCGGATATCCGTTGCGAATCGCCACGCCCGTACTTGTGTTTCAAAAACCAAATATTGCCGGAGACTGTGTGTGGCACCCCAGATTCAGGTAATATACATTATTTTAATCTAACATTTTAGCTAACGTTTATGCTATTATGATATTCAGTAAAACAATATAAAGTTTATATTATAAACATTATTATGAACAATATAAAGCTTATACGCTCCCAACATACGGTATGTTCAGAGACTAATAAATAATCTTGCTATATTCACCTTCCTCAATTGACGTTTAGTCTATATCTTTGATTGTTGGTAGCTCCTTGCATGATCAATTATTGTATCAACCACATTGTGAAACTTTTGGCGATTGAAAAGAGAGGCCTTGAGTTTCTTGCTAGCTCTTCTCATAAGGCTCTACCCCCTTTCCGAGCTAGTGGTAGATTCAGTAATAGTAACGACTATCATAAGTGTCAATATTTGACCTAAATGAATAAATAATTTGATTTTAATTTTGAGTTTCGACTTCGATTTGATCATTACTTCAAGCGAGCATTTTTTTGTTCTTTCCAGAATACGTTTTCTACAAAGAAACCAATAAATGTTACAAATTCCATAAGAAGCCTGAAAAATTCTATGATGCCAACTTTGTATGCTCGGCTGAGGGCGGTCACCTTGCTATCCTGAACAGCAATGCTGAAGCTGGAGTCATCCGTAATATTATTAGCAAACACCCACAGAACAGTGTGGTCGGTGAATTCTGGAAGGAGATTGTTTTTGTTGGATTCCACAACTGGGGCACTGGCGGTGACTGGAGGACTATTCATGGTGATTTTTTTTTAACCCAGTACTGTCCCACTGCTGGGCAAGGGTCTCCTCCCAAACGAAGAAGGCGTTAGGTTTTTGGCCTACCACGCTGGCCAAGTGCCGATTGGGGAAATCGCATGCCCTTCAATAAGTGTATTAAAAAAATTAAGGCATGCAAGATTTCATCAAGATATAAATTAGACAGTTTTTACTTCATCTCGTTGTGTTTAGACTGATTGCCCTCCGAAGTACGGAGACGCCCAGTTCAATTACCACTATGCGGTCACCCATCTATGGAATGACCGCGCCAATGTTTGCTTAACTCACAGATCGTTTACCGACCGATGAGCGCAACTGACTATGGGTGCCACAAACTAAAATTTGGTGTTTTTTTTAGGTCAAACTCTGGCCGAAGCTGGCTATCAAACGTTTGCTGCTAAAGAACCTAAGATGCCTCATGGAGCGGCCAAATACTGTGGAGCAGTGTTCCGTGATGGTACACTCGACGACACACACTGCACTAATTTCCTGTCGTTCATTTGCGAGAAGGAACCGAAGAGCTCAAACACTTATCAGTCCATTGCAACATTATCGTTTGAGGTATTGCTTTCAAAGCAGTAAATAAGCATGGATGTAATTAGAGTTTCTTGAGCCGTTTCTTCTCCAAAACGTTTTGTTTATTTGTTCCTGAAGCGGTTTTATTGCAATAAAATAAATATTGGTGTACATTTCTTTTAATTTTCAATCCACCCTTGTTTTCGTGGTAGGAAAGATAATTTTGAGATATCACTTGATGGATCGGGAAAATTAGATTAGAACTTACATATATTTTGAATCTTTTTGAACTATGAAAAATGGTAAATATTTGAGTGAAAACTACTTGTGTTCTTATTTATGATTTACACAATGTGTTATTCGATCTAAACATTTTATTTTTTTATTTTTCTTCCGGTTAGAGATCTCTTGGGCGGCTTAACTTAAAAGGGTGTTTCGTTTTAAATATGTTTGTAACTGTCGGGGCAATGTTTGTATTCCCTCTGAAATTAAATCAACGGGATCAATATATATCCTATAGTCGGCCACAGTCGAATCACTTCGCTAATTATAACAAAAATCTTTTAAGCGTAGAATTTAATCATATAACGCCGTTTCACTTGTAGGTCACCCTTAGTTATCTATACTAATATTATTAAGCTGAAGAGTTTGTTTGTTTGTTTGAACGCGCTAATCTCAGGAACTACTGGTCTGATTTGAAAAATTCTTTCAGTGTTAGATAGCCCATTTATCGAGGAAGGCTATAGGCTATATATCATCAGGCTACGACCAATAGGAGCAGAGTACCAGTTAAAAATATTACAAAAACGGGGAAAATTATGATTCATTCTCTCTTATTTGACGCAAGCGAAGTTGCGCGGGTCAGCTAGTGAGTTATAGTTAGAAAACATACAATTACTGTGGTCAGCGATATCTGTCAGAAATGCGATCAACAACAAGCGTGTGAATGTATTGTGACGGACAAACAACTGCGCGGTTCGAATTATCTATACTTACTAATATAATAAAGCTGAAGAGTTTGTTTGTTTGTTTGATTGTTTGTTTGTTTGTTTGAACGCGCTAATCTCAGGAACTACTGGTCTGATTTGAAAAATTCTTTCAGTGTTAGATAGCCCATTTATCGAGGAAGGCTATAGGCTATATATCATCAGGCTACGACCAATAGGAGCAGAGTACCAGTTAAAAATATTACAAAAACGGGGAAAATTATGATTCATTCTCTCTTATTTGACGCAAGCGAAGTTGCGCGGGTCAGCTAGTGAGTTATAGTTAGAAAACATACAATTACTGTGGTCAGCGATATCTGTCAGAAATGCGATCAACAACAAGCGTGTGAATGTATTGTGACGGACAAACAACTGCGCGGTTCGAATTATCTATACTTACTAATATAATAAAGCTGAAGAGTTTGTTTGTTTGTTTGATTGTTTGTTTGTTTGTTTGAACGCGCTAATCTCAGGAACTACTGGTCTGATTTGAAAAATTCTTTCAGTGTTAGATAGCCCATTTATCGAGGAAGGCTATAGGCTATATATCATCAGGCTACGACCAATAGGAGCAGAGTACCAGTTAAAAATATTACAAAAACGGGGAAAATTATGATTCATTCTCTCTTATTTGACGCAAGCGAAGTTGCGCGGGTCAGCTAGTGAGTTATAGTTAGAAAACATACAATTACTGTGGTCAGCGATATATTCTGTCAGAAATGCGATCAACAACAAGAGTGTGAATGTATTGTGACGGACAAACAACTGCGCAGTTTGAATTATTAGTAAATAATATTACGGCTATAATAATATGAAGAAACCACAATATTATATTGTCTTTGTGGCGCGGTTAGTGTGTTTCCGACTGCTGATTTTGAGGTTTTGAGTTCGATTTCCGAGTTAGGCTAAGTGTTATATCTGTCAAGTGCTGTGCTGGTCTTTTTTTTAATTTAAATTATAATATTTCTTAATTGTAGCTCTGGGGTTGATAACGTGCCCGGTATATGGCAATAGGCTCGTTCACTATCACGTGGAATTAACATTGTTGAATCAAAATTGTCAAAGCAAATCGTGGGTGTGTTTTAAACACGTCTGCCTACATCTTTGGGCTTAACATACGTTATATGTTATATGCAATATTACGAGTTACCGAGGCGAATAAGACGAGCTACAGAAAACGAGAGTTAGGGAAATACATACTACACAAAACTTCTTATAGAAAATTAGTATACATACTTAATATAAAGCCTGTTATACCAATAGGGTAATCAAGGTGTATAAAATACACTCACGGTTTGTCATAAAGAATTTCAATCTCATATAGTAGGGAGCGAGCCTATAGAGTTTGTTTGAACGCGCTGATCTCAGGAACTACTGGTTCTAATTGAAAATTATTTTAATGTTGAATAGATGGTCTATTCAACATTAAAATACTTTATTCAATTATCGAGGTAGGCTTTAGGCTATATAACATCACGATAAAATTATTAGGAGCGGAGTAGCAACAAAAACTGTCACAAAACCGGGAAAAATTATGACCTATTCTCTCTTATGTGACGCTAGTGAAGTTGCGCAAGTCAGCTATCATTCTAATACAAATTAAAAAAGTCACTTGACCGAGAACACAAACTCGGGACCTCAAGATCAGCTGCTTACACTGCCGACCTCACTATATAGGTAGTCACAAAGATATCAAATACCATTATTGCCAGCCACAAAGATTACAGTACATTATACACACAATTTCTATTTTATTTCGCTTTCTCGATGGCGCTGATGGACATAATTATTGATACTTAAACGTAATTAAGTGGAACTGACCGTTAGAAATATAAGGCTTTAGTGCTTGTAATAGATAGTATTGGAAATAATATGTTATTACATCACGCTTTAGCCGCAGGGAGAGATGGAGATCATGGAACTTGGACAAACAGGATGTTTTGACTGTTTTTATAATTGTACTATCGTAAGAAATCTTTATGAAAAGTACTGATGAACTTCAAAATATGGCTAATGTGGGCTGGGTTAAAGCCATATTTGAAAAGCAATCCAAAGTAGCTTATTCGCAATCTTAATTTAAGAAAGCAGCCGTTGAATCCCTTAATAAGAACCTTATTTCATAATTATAATCACGTTGTCTCGCATGCATCTATATTTAACACAAATGTACAATAATGTCCCGGACATATTTGGTGTGGGTTATACGTTAACCCTATTCATGTGTAATGTGTATGTAACCTTAAAATACTTTATTATAAACGTGTAACTGTTAAATGTCCCAAACAAATAAAATAAAATGAAATAAGTAAGCACAACAAGACAGATAGTATAGGTACAACGGCACAGTGAGTGGATGAAAGCATAGTTCCTATATCAGATTGAATACTTATCTTGCTGAGGAGAGAGCAATTACCGCCGATGTCACCCTTTATTCAAAGAGCCTCGTTATAACTACTGTTTATATACTTCTGTCTCATTATTTAGTAAGTAAACGTTTGTGTTAGAACCTTTGTCTTTACTTGACCGTAGAAAGTCTAAAGTAATGTCGTGTTTTAACCGGGCATCTCCGTATTTCAGCGAGCATTCGGAAGTTGCTCAGGCTTTTGAAATCACAAAAAAAAACGACAGTAGTTAACAAAATGGAGGCTATCTAGCCGAACGAACTATTTGGTTAACAAATGGTAGAGTTATGTCCAATCATTCTACCTATAGCTCTTCATCTATCAGCTTCGGAAGACAAGTGCCGCTTTGAGGCGCTCATGGCCAGTTGTGCTCACCGGTCGATGAACGATCTGTGGGTTAGGCAACCATTGACCCGGTCATTCTATAGATGGGTGACCGTATAGTTGTATTTAAACTGAGCGTCTCCGTGCTTCGCAAGGCACATAGATAGTTAAGCACGTAAAAGGGCACCTAGTGTCAAAGTTGTTCAAGCCGCCCGCGCCCGAGGGGCTTTTGAAATCGCTTAACGACTGTTATCTTAGTAGACAACTGCCGGGACCGACTTTTTACGTGCCCTCAGAAGCAACAATATAATATTATATTTACGTTCTGTTGTCTTAGTGTTTTTCTTAAATATTCCCTGAGAATAAAAATAAACGTTACAGTATAAGAAAATTAACCAATTCTAAAAATAATTTCATTCTAAATATAGCTCTGTTAAATTGTTTAATATTAATCAAAGTTAAAAAGTGAGTCGTTTTCTAGCAGTCAAAACACTTTCATTGCGGTCTCGGTCGACGTGCTCATATATGGTACTTATGTATATGATTTACATGTGTCAGTTATGCTCTCTAGTTACAAGTTAAATATTTATCATTATTATATAAATAGATATTTGTGGCTTGCGGTTTTTCTTTTTTCTATGCAAACCATCTCTGATAGAAAAGGTTTTGTAGGACTTTTGTTTTGACATGGCTGCTTAGCAGTCGATAAGATTAGATTTTAAGCATTTTTTAATTTATTTTATTTAATACTGTGTAATTTACGGAATCTGGCTAATATTATAAACTAGCTGAGCCGCGCAACTTTGCTTGCGTAACATACGAAAGAACGGGTCATAATTTTCCCTGTTTTTGTGACATTTTTCGTTGCTACTCCGCTCCTAATGGCCGTAGCGTGATGTTATATAGCCTAAAGCCTTCCTCGATAAATGGTCTATTCAACACAAACTTCTGGTTTGAACTTCCTTGTAGTTCCTGAGATTAGCGCGTTCAAACAAACTCTTCAGCTTTATAATATTAGTATAGATGCGAAAGTTTGTGAATATGTATGGATGTTTGTTACTCTTTCACGCAAATAATACTAAACTGATTACGATGAAATTTGTAGCTGAAGATCCAAAATAACATATAGGCTGCTTTTGCCAGAGTTCCCGAGGGATCTGGATTTACAAGAGAGGGTTTCCACGCAGACAAAGTCGCGGGCGGCCTCTAGTTGTACAATATTATCGATTGATAATACCGGCACGATCTAACACGTATGATACTTATTATTCCAAGGCCATAATCGGTTCAGTAGTTTAGCTGTTAATGGGTAAAAGACAGAGATACTTTCGCTTTCATCATATTAATAAGTTAGGAGTGTAAATCAATATAATATATATGTATCTTTTTAGTATTCTTCAATTCGATTAGCAACTGCATTACACTAACAAAGGCAAACAAACTGCAACGTTCGTTTTTCTGTTAGATGCTAGATTGAAATAAGTGTTATCTAGCTTTTGTCAGAATCAAATCTTTCCATATATCGTACTAGGTATGTATATCATAATATGTGTAAGTTTGTATGTCTGTTACGCTTTCATGACTAAACCACAAAACTGATTTTGATGAAATTTAGCATGAAGATAGTTAACTGTTATAAAGGTATCTCGGGCATGCAAGTTCTTTTATTTTTACCATTAAACCGACGAACAGTTTTAGATTAAATATAGCATAAAGATAGTTAAAGACTGTTAAAAGTTCTCTCAGGCATGCAACCCTATTTTTTGTAATTTTTACTCTAACTGGTGTTTGTTGTCATATGTTTTTTTTCTTTACTCAAAGGCATAAGGCAAAGGCTCCTTTATTCATATAATTATTTGTTTATTTTAAGGCAATTAGTTTGTTTGAAACACTTGTACTGCGAACATACCATAGATAGACGGCCGCTTATCGGTATTTAAAAGGAGTGTCTTCGTGCTTTGGAAGAAAATGAAAACGTCGATCTCGGTTCATTTCAATTAAGAAAACAGGCAGTCATATTTATAAAAAAGTCTTCAGTAGCTCGATTCTCTACTACTAACAACTACCGACAACCCGACCTGTCATCGAGAAATTTTGTATGAAAATCTGATTAGCGCCTCTAACGTGTGTCGTAAGAAATATTTTTGCAGTACATTCTAAATGTCAAAATTTCGATACTCGACAGTACCGACTGTACAGAATCGCGCTACAAGTGACTTGATTGCCAACTTGATACGGTGTAGTGTGAAAAATTTTTTGTTACAACTTTTGTAAAAAAATTGGATCTCGGTTTGGGCAATTTCATACTTAAAAACGTATGATTATAACCGAATAGTAATAAAGAAGTTACGAGTATGTATTTAGAAAAAGTAGCAACCATATCCGTAACTTAACGCCTTGGTAGGTTGATGGTAATTAAAAAAAACTGCCAAGTGTGAGTCGGACTCGCGCACATAGGGTTCCGTACTATCTGCTGAATTTGAAACGTCTATCTGTTACCGTTGTATTTTAATATTGAGCAAAAATATACGAAAGAAACACGATTATTGCATGGCAATTATGGGGACCCCTCTTAATATAATATTTTTTTCTAATTATTAGTATTTGCTGTTATAGCGGCAACGAAAATATAACATCATTTGTGAAAATTTCAGTTTCCTACCTATCACGGTTTATGAGATACAGACAGACGGCAGAGGCTTAGTAATAAGGATCCCGTTTTACCCCTTGAGTACGGAACCCTAAAAAGATGTTTGGAGAGATTTTATCCCACTAATTATAGTATTTCGTAACGTGTACTTAAAATAGACTTACAATATCTTTCACGGTTCGACTGTTTGAAATTTCCTCGAAATATAGTAATGGTTATAACATTATTTTAGTTGTAAACGGATGTCGTATAAAATTAGGCTTTATGGTGTTTTTGGAACAAACTTAATAATATTTGACGAATATGATTTTATACTTACTTACCTAACTTAAGAAACGGTAAATAAAGCTATAACAATGTAATTCAATTAAAAGTGGATTTTTTTCACAAAATTTTGACAATTCGGTAAATAGTCAACTAATAACGCTTAAACCAGACTATAGACTAGAAAAATATTTTTTTTGACAGCATGTAGCACTTCTCCGGCCTGGCAATTGTGCGTAAATACTATGATTAAGTATTTGTAGACTGTTTGACATTTAAAGTGTCCTGCAAAAATAGTTCCTTCAGCGCCCGCTAGAGGCACTGATTAGATTTTTATCCAAAAATGTCTTCAAATCTTGTTGATAGAGAATCGCGCTTCAACGGTGGTAGAATCTACTAGACCACAATACTTACCCCCGGTTTCTGAGTACATTTAGCGGTAGTTTATCTATTCAATAGGGTTTTTTTATATAAGTTTCACGCTATTGAATAGATAAACTACCGCTAAATGTACCTCAGAAACCGGGGGTAAGTCTGCTAATGTGGTGCTATTGTTATTCAAGTTATGATATAACACAATAACAATAGCAGTTTTATAACATGCCATAATACATTATTATTCTACTCATAACAATCACTAATGCTTCGTAAAGTCATTTGTGATACACAATGCATAGTGTTTTGGCATAATAATGGATTAGAGGTTATAAAATATGTAATTTTGTTTTTTGATTAACATGTTTTTTGATGGAAATGCTAGTTATTTTTTTGCAGTGAGAATGTATCGAAGAAAGTGAATGCAAAAATATATTGAAGTATCTTTTAACGATCGGGAGTGGCAGTCACTCCCGGTTGGATGATTCCCCAATAGGAATATACTTATTTCTTAATTTAACCGGACGGAAATTGAAAATTCAGTACCCGGGATACTATGGGACCCCACAATACAGGCTTGCCTAGTGGAAGACCTGGAGACCACGGAATGTCATCAATTGCATCGGTCACCTTTGCAATACGCAAAATTATCTCAGTAGTTGTAAGATGGAAGTTATAAAAAGTTTTGATTTTGTGTAAAAATGTTTTCATTTTGTGTTTAATAAACTTTTTTTTTACATTTTTTATTGCGAGTAGAATTTGCTTAATTTTAGTCGCATTCAATAGGTTTTTGAAGTTTATCTTTCTTTTTCATCTCTAGCGTTTTATAATATAAGGTCGGGGAAAAAGTCTTTTCGCATTATAAAACTTGTAATAAAATCTTTTCTCTTCACAAAAAAGCTCGATATTTGGGTACCTCACGAGCTCACTGAAAGAAACCTAATTAACCATTTGTGATTCTTGAATCCAAAGAGATTCTATTACAAGATCATACATACCATAATGCAAAAAGACTTCTTCCCCGACCTAATATTAGTATGAATTCTTAATCTGACGTTAAGAAAACTGTTAATATGAACGGTGAGAACCTGCTTATTAATTACTTTAAGTAGAACTAGCTAGAATACTAGAGGCACGGAATATAGCAGTAATATCGGTGCTCTACCGTAACTGTTCTGAAAAGAAAGCTATAAAGGCGCCATTTCACTTCAGGTGAGCATTATTGGAACTTATGCACGTACAAAGATTCTTCTTTCGTTACCAGTTTACATTGTTGTCAATAGATGGCACTGTTCTTGATCAATAGTGAAAAACTGACGTTTTGCTGGATTTTATTCTGTTTTAATGTTGTATTTTATTTCACTTATTGATATTGATTACTATATTCATGTAATACAGATAAAGAAAGTAATTAATTTATGTTGTTATTTAAATGTTAGAAATAGTAGTGCCTGTAAAAAAATTGTTTGCAAAGTAATCGAATGTGAAATTCTTTCTAAAGAAAATTGCTTCGAATTTCACTTGTGTAACAAATTGCTATAGCATTTTAGGTAGGCGGTTCGTCAATTTTGTTGTTTTTCCTTATGGATATAAATCCGTTATTTACGTTTCCAGGATATGTTCTTAACTTCAATTTAAGATCTTAATATTATTATACTGTAAAAATAAACACTTTCTGCCAATATAGGCTAAGTTTGTAACTCATTTTGTAAAATAATTAACGATAATTACATTTGTAAACTGCATTTGTCTACACCTCTTTTAATAGTATCTACATGTAAGTTTTCTGTTTATTCTCACTTATTAAAGAGTTCTTAGTCAAATATTGTATTGTATATTATGTTTCAAATTGTGTATGTGGTTATTTAGATACTAAATTCATTGTCGAAGAACCTACGCGGTCGTTTAACTAGTACGCTGTTGCTTGGGTGATGAAAACATTTAATAGGGCTTAAGATTACTTTGGTAGTATCGTTGACCTGTTGATGTTCAACTTAACAGCTAAGGTAGTTACCATCACAACCCTGTAACTGTAGATAGTAGAGAAATAGTAATGGGACATTTATTAGTTCGTCCATAGCTTCAAAATAAATTATCTGGCATATCTTTCAGAAGTCAGTGCAAGTCATAACATTTTCGAATCAAAATTTATTACCTAGACACCTCTATCAAAATTTCATCGTAATCGGTTCAGTAGTATTTGCGTGAAAGATTAACAAACATCCATACATAAATACATTCTCACAAACTTTTGCATTTGTAATATTAAGTAGGATTTTGCTTGTCTTCGAAATAAGGTCTTCATAGATCTTTACCTTTTCTCTGTTGCAATAGAGTCGTCTTAAAACAGCGTTTCACAGTGAGCGTGTTTATTAAGTTTATAGTACTTAATAGACTATAGGTACTTCTCATAAGCAGGGTTGTCAGTACCTCGATTCTCTACCACTATCGACTAGCTGTCAAAATTTTGACATTTAGAATGTACTGCCAAAAAGTTCCTACGACACCCGTCAGAGGCGCTGATCAGATTTTCATACAACATTTCTCGATGACAGGTCGGTTGTCGGTAGTCGACAGTAGTAGAGAATCGAGCTACAGGTACAACGTTCGGATATGCGATACTAGCGACAATTTATTTATGGTCGCGTTACAATATTTTGTGCTTCTAATAATGGTATGTGGCCATACTTTTCGGCTGGCCATATTCAATCCGGCTAGGTACCTTAGTATTTGAGTAATTGTAGTTTTTGGCTTTTATGTCTACATGTTGAATGAGATACAGCAGTTAGCAGCTCTTGTTTTTTAATGAATTCAGATATTTAGTGCCAAAATGTTGTTACACGTTTCTTTAATTTTTTTTTATCTAATAATATGTATATTATGAATGTGGTAATAACGGTCAGGAATAATAAATGCCATCAAAAACATTCTGTAAAAACCTCAAGTCTCGCCGTAAAAAGTTGTGAGATCTATATAATACCAAGTCGATTAATCTATTTAGTCTCTACTTAAAAGACCTTCTGTCTTAAGTTATTACGTATGTTATTATCATGCCAATTTAAAAAAAAATACCTTTAAAACAAATAGACCGACCTGGCCATCGCATGATTTGATTATTAGTATGTATCACACTACACAGCACGACGAGAAGTTAGTGCTCCTGAAATGTTAATGGCGAATTTGTGTTTTCTTGCGATGATCAAGTCGATCTATTTGTTTTAAAGGTATTTTTTTTTTAAATTGGCATGATAATAACATACGTAATAACTTAAGACAGAAGGTCTTTTAAGTAGAGACTAAATAGATTAATCGACTTGGTATTATATAGATCTCACAACTTTTTACGGCGAGACTTGAGGTTTTTACAGAATGTTTTTGATGGCATCTCACTTCTTTTTGTAGAGCGAACATAAGTCCAATTTGTATGGAAAGACGTTTTTTTTTCATAATTCAACATATTTTCCTATGGGAATGTTGTTAAGTTTCATGGGCTAAACACCCTTACCCACCCTGTACCCCCTCCCATTATGCCTCATATAGTAGGTACCTATTTATTTTATTTTCTACAGTAATAATAATTCATTAACTGCAAATGTAACCTTGTAATCTTATACATTTATATGGGACTACAAAGTTATTGTTGCAGTTGGTGTATTTAGAAAACTGGACCGAAATTAGAACATATTAAATTTTTCCCATGACTAAGACACTAAACCCTATTTGTATTCTAAATTTTAAGCTTCTAAGTCTGCTAGAAGTACCTTAGACTTTTGATGATCGGTGAGTCAGTAAGTCAGTGAGTCAGTGAATCAGTGAGTGAAAAAATTCAAAATTTCAACAAGTTGTCATTCTTAAACGACTGGTTCAAATTGACTGAAATTTTAAATATACCGTGTTAATACAATGACTGATTAGTTGCTGAAAATCCAGGCTTCTTGTTTTATCCACAACGAAATTATAGGGGTGTCAAAAATAGCCCGAATTGCTTCGAGAAAAGGATGTTACGGCCGTGCCGCTTTTTTTTGCTCGACTTGCGGGGGCACTTCCGTGCCCCCAGATATGTATGCTTC
The DNA here is from genome assembly GCF_050436995.1 of Anticarsia gemmatalis. Taxonomy (NCBI): domain Eukaryota; kingdom Metazoa; phylum Arthropoda; class Insecta; order Lepidoptera; family Erebidae; genus Anticarsia; species Anticarsia gemmatalis. The sequence goes on along the minus strand of NC_134768.1, from coordinate 7,144,841 downwards.
AGGATATTCTTAAACAAATTGAAACAAAAGTATAAATTCAATGCTGTTTGGTTTATTCATAAATATAGAAATAAATTAACTCTCACACAAGCAAACAAACATACAAAACAACACAAGAGTAGTTCGTGATACACGATACAATACACAATTGACGAAATAATATATATTATGAGAATACTATAAATATATAGAGATCATATTTAATATATTAAATATACACTATATATTAAATATTAATTAGAATTATATATAATAAATATTTTACATAATATATATGTATGTAATTTGTTTTCTATAAAAATAAATATATATTTTTAATGATTATGTTAGTGATAAATAAATATAGTTACATAACATCTAGCCTCTTTTTGGTAGAAATATAAAAAGTATAACAAATAATAATTATACTTTATATTTTATAATAAAATATTACGTATAAATATACCCGTATACTTGTATTTAAATAAATAACTAATAATACTATCACATTATCTAAAAAGTTTCCTTTTCAGTCAGATTAGTAGCATCACACACGAAGTAATATTTAAAATGACTGAAAAGAAGTATGAAGTGGAAAGTCAAGGGGTAGATTCATACATACACACTTAAATACATTCACTCTAGCAGTCAAGGGAGCAGAATACATAATTTTTTCGTATATGGCAGACAAATTGTCTCAATATTTGGTAATCAGCTACTTAGCACCGTAAGCAGAGTAGGCCATGTTGTTGGCTTCATTCCTGGAGCGAGACCAGCCTTGCTCCCAGCCGTGGCCAGCGTGCTCTACAGCAACGGGATGATGCTCCACGTGAGCCATGGACTCCCAGCCTGAGGCCTGAGGCTGCCAAGAGATCTCTTCCTGAGAATTCTTTTTAGCAAGGAGGGATTTGATGAGTGCGACAATCTTGATGATGAAGGCAATCTTGGCAAGGAGAGCCAGTTTGAAGAGGGAAGCCGCGATGACGACTAGAGAGAGGACGACGAGGGCAACAGCCTTAGCTTTAGCGAGGAGGACCAGAGGGATCAACACCTTCAGTTTCTTCTTCAGCTGCTTCTTCTTCTTGCCACGACCTTCTTCAACTGGAACAATATAAATAATTTTAGAGAACCTGATCAGAAAACACAAAAAAATTAATAATATTCAAGGTTTTAATACAAAAATAAACGAAAAGTCTTAACAGGCATAGCTGTAAACTGATGGACCAATTGTTGTTGATAATGAATACAAACGTTTAACCTGCACTTGACTCTTTTAATTTATACAAGTGCATAAAAACTTCATCAATATATCATTAATCAGTGGTATAATTGATTCATATTCTATGTCAATCATCGTTTTGAATGCTTGGTAACTGTTTGTAATTAATTCACAAGCAATGATGTCCGAAGCAATTTTTGTCTAATTGGCCTTGCATTTATTTCCATTTCGTCGGTTTATCACTCTTTGATATCCATCTATGCAAATTGAGTGCGAATCCAGTTTATTTGTCTGTCCGATTTCCTGCCAAAACATTCGGTTTATCGATGTTAAAATGATTTCCCCAACTTTCCAATTTGTACTAAAATATCGCGGCAAAAACAAGATATGTATTACACCAAGGTATTTATTTATATTTTTACTTTCGTAACGGACCCTTCGTAACGCTTTAATTTACATAACACTAAATATTTCCTGCTTCCTTGTTTCCTCTCATCACCATTTTGGAAAATACTTCCGAAAACTAATCATTTCGGATTTTAGAATTAGGTCATCGATACTAATCTGTTTTGAAGTTCCTTACCTTCGTCGTCAATAGACCTGGATTCACCTTCTCCATCATCACCTCCATAGCTTAGTTCCAATTCAGCTGACTGGAACAGGTCTGAAGTACTCTGCCAAAGCCTCTCTGAGACCTGCTTGTTTCTCACATCAGGTTCGGAGGAAAGAGTATCTAAGCTCTTAGATTCCTTAGGGCTGGTGTTCAACAAAGTAACTCCATCAATGAGCTTGATTTTCCTCGCAGCATTAAGACGGTCGGCGGCCTTAAGCGCATGTTCCTGTAATCAAAAATATTCTTGTATCTTTTTCGAGAAATCAAAAATATGGAAGTGAAAAATGAGTTTTTGATTGATTAATTGCTGTGAAAGTGAAACCCTTGGTTACACTTGACCTTTCCGTTGACAATTAACAAGTAAATATTGTTTATAATGATAGTGAGTGATGGGACCAATTATCTGACGATAGCTAATTTGATATTGACGAATCTAACTTGACCCGTTAATTATGTATCACTTTCACTGTCGCGACTTATTAGGAAGGATATGATAGTTTCAATTTCCTTGTCTTCTATTCAAAACCAGTTTTCGAAAACTGTTTTGACAATTTTTGTTTTCTTTTTTGCATTTTTTATTATATTATTCTGTTTTGATTGACACATTATGCATTAAATTAATCGACCTTGCACTTGACACTTGCAATAGTTCAAGGGTAAAATATTTATTTATTTGTTTATCAACCGTGAACTTGCACTGAACTTGGCTCTACAAAATGACTGATAGATGCACATTTTGACACTCGAATAGGGAATAAACACTACACAATCACTTCACATACCTTCATACACAGAGTAAAATCACTGTTGCAATTAACAAGACTCCCTAACACGGAACGGAGCACTGAATCTTCCGAAGAAACCGGACCACATGACGCCAATACAATAACACTCAAAATCACTGTGAGGGTCTTCATTTTGCTTCGATCTGCGGTCGCGGTCTAATCCAAGATCGGTCGAACTGTGATGATAATTCGACCAGAACAGTTTTTTTATCCGAACTCCCCCCACTCACATGTTTATCGAATTAACATTTTAATGTCATATATTCCATATAGAAACTTGACGACACTATGCAAAAGTGCGTGGCATACTTTGTTTTCATTAATATTTATAATTTAAAGTTTGGTTGATTTTTTTTCTATTTTGTGTTTATAAGGTCTATGTTGGATGTTAAATGTTTGTGCACTTTCTCCGGATTCCTGGACGGGTGCCATCGTAAATGAATTCAGATGCCTCATTCGTATTTGTTTCTCTTGTTGAAAAACACGCTTCGTCGGTCATACGCATCGTAATAGTACTTATTGGGCCTTTTACTTGAACAACCTTAAGTTTCGTCGTATATTTTATTGCATCATTTGTATCTTCAACGAATTTTAAAACATCTGAAGGTACTTTCTGTATTTACGGTCTGTAATTGATATCATTACGGTGGACTTTGATCTCAATAGACCAATTACCTCATGTCAAAGGCCTCTCGTAAGGTGAGCTTTAACGACCGGTCTACAATTGAAACGCCCCATTACACCTTAGAGATCGATTGATTTGTTCAACATGTGAATCATATTTTAACGTATTGGATAGTTTTTTGATGATAGAAGTCTGACTACTTTCATTCGGAAAAAGAAGGTGATCATAGTCACGTGTACGGGCATAAGCTTATAAACGTGATTAGATAGGTTTGTTTCGTTTCGATTTGATCTATCTGTGTTTTATATGACTTTGTTTTATGCTCTCCTGTAGTTCAAAACTGAATTTTTTGAATTTCCAAACCTTTCAAGTTCTGTTTTGTCTGCGGTTATCAGTAAAGCGTTCCTTGTCAACTGTGTTACGATTTACATCTGGCATATATATGTCTAGTATTCCGCCCGCAGCTTTGCCCGCAAATTTCATTCCCTTCGGGATTGAATTTCCGAAAATTCCTCTTATTACATCTTTACACTTCCTAAGGAATCTTTATACGAAATTTCAACTTTCTACGTTTAGTAGTTACGGCTTTGCGTCGTCCATCAGTCAGTCACCCGGTAACTGAAGAGTTTTGTATATATTGATTCTATGTGTACTGCCGTTATTGTCATGTATTGATTGTCAACATGATATTGTAACTTACCTGTCAATGTTACTAGCCCAAAAAATGATTGGAGAATAATTGTTAAAACAAAATATATTAGAACCGAAAGTTAATTTGTTAAAAGAAAAAGTTGTTTATTCCTAACAGATTCTGACAGTAAATCACTAGAAATCCTATGTAATATCATGTCTAAAGCCTCTTATATTTCTTGCATTCTATGGCGTGTGAGAGAGGAATAACTTGAATAACAACTAGTAACAACTTTATGTTTTGAATCATGATTTACCTTACATAGTTATTAAGGATAGATTCATATAATAAAGCAGAATTCTTATAATATTTTGATATTATTAAAGGTTCTCATTTGATGTGACATTTTATTGCTTCGTTTTTAACAGAATACAAGGCAGGCAATAGATAAAAAAAAATCGACTATAACCATTCATTCACATCAATCATTTCCTGGTTTAACCAACTACCTTCAAAAGAAACGGAGCCCTTGTTATCTTCATAGGCAAAGGGATATTTTCTGTGTCATTTGTAGCAAAAAGTAATTTTGGTGCTAAGCAACTGTTGCCAACTGTTGCCGTCACTGATCCTTTACTGGGATGTTTCTTTCGAAGACGTTTTATCATAGCTATTGCACAAAAGTATTAGTAGGTCTTAGTATGAATATAGTTTAACTCATTACCATATTATCTAGAATCTCTGCTTGACATTGATCTCTATCATAGGACCGTGACATTGGATTAGCAATCTACACTAGTATTAAATTCGTGACGCACGAACTATGCCTCTAATATTGTGTTTTTTATAGTGCGAAGTTTATATTCCTACCCTCTAATTCATAAAACACTTTATAAGTATTTCATAACTTCATATATATGAAGTTATGAAATACTTATAAAGTGTTTTGTTTCTTTCATTCCTCAGCGAAATGAAAAAAGAGAAAACAATATCAAAGTAGCTTTTTAACTAAAATAGGTTTATAGTGTGTTTATGAAAAAGAGGGATAGTCTTCTTGTTTCAATTATCCTGAACTGAACATTTTTTTCTGAGGATCTACTCAAGTTTTTTTGATTTTTGATGATATGAATAAAATGTGGTTTATTATAAAATTTTATTAATCACTTTGGAAATAACCATATTTAATGAACTCAAATATTCTTAAGTCTACTATTTAGATCAATATAGCTTTTTGTACCAGCTCTTTGCATCTCTAAGAAGAAAGGTAAACAAAAACTGAAATACTCATAAATATTTATTTAAATAAATAAATTAAGACTGAGGTACTTGTACATGGCATCAAACATAAATACACATCCACACTAATAAATACACAATCATACTAAGTCAGTTCAGTTGTAGTGGCCAGCATAAGCGAGAGAGGCTCCATCGCTGGCTTGCCTGCTCCATCCGGAACCACCGGCAGGCTCGTAGGAGTATCCTGGATGTTCCTCATGATGAGAAGGAGCGGCGTAAGAAATAGTAGATCCTGAGCTTCCACCGCTCTTCTTTGAGAGGAGTTTTCTGATCATGTTGAAGGCGGTCATGGCGAAAGCGATCTTGCCCAAGAAGACGGCCTTGACAGCGACGAAGGCGATGATACCGAGGAACAGAGGGATGAGAGCGGCCATCTTGAGCTTCAGGAGGAGGAGGAGGGGCAACAGCTTCTTGATCTTCTTCTTCTTCTTGCCACGGGCTGTTAAAAGATAAATAAATATTAGTTTGTTTTTTCTAAACGTCATCACCAGTAATAGTCTTTTTGCAGTTAAAAATGTGCATTTGCAGTCTTTGATGGGTTAATGGATAAATTGAAATTTGTAGAAGCTATACGGGATAAACTGTTGGACAATGTTACTCTATAGCAGCTGCAACCACAAGTTTTATTCTCATAGCCAGACACGACTGTAGTTGAAATGCATTTCATAAACCATGAAATCGTCTATTCAAAACATTCGTCTGGCACCTAGAAAAGGGCTTTGTCATTCAACTATGTAAATATGTATAGTAGAGAAAGTTAAAGTACCTAGGTTTCATGTCATTGTTTAAAACCTGTTCGGCACTTTAGTGGCGTAAAGTTTCTCGAATTCTTACAATGGACGTGTTTACTGCTTTGTTAATGATTTTCTTATGTAAGTTGGGCCCTGAGAGGATTTAGTTAGATGCATTTGAATTGACCGACTGTTGACTGGAGTATTCGAAGGTGTTAATGTTTCCTATCTTAGAAAAGAATTTCTAATGTTCTCAGCACTGCTATGGACCGTTTTGGAGCACAAATCTCGTTTTTGAAGTATTAGGTCATCTTGTAAAATATAATTACTTTTAAGACTTACATCAGAGAATAGTAAAGTTTTTCAAAAACTAACAAAGATGCGATTTATTTTTTTATAATGATGATGAAAGGACATTACGATTAAAAAAGGCTAATTTATAATCGATATCTACGAGAACCGTTAGGTTTGAAAAGAAAAAAAATATCATTTCTTACCTTCCTCATCGAGAGACCTGGATTCTTCTTCAGGAGCAGACAGGCGTAACTGCAGTACGTGATTGTCCAAGAAGTCACCGACATTATCAGCTATCCTCTCATCGATTTGGTATTCCCTGGTCTTCGGGTCCTCAGCCAATGGCTCGTAGCTGCGAGCTGAGCGAGCAGACCCGGTGTTCACCAGCGACATACCTTCGAAGATGTCCATGTCTTTCAGGATCGACAGCCTTTCCGTGAATTTCAGGGCTTTTTCCTGTGAACGGACATTTTATTTTTAGTTGACGATTTTTTATATTATTTGAAATCTCGATATAAGAACTTAAAAAAATGTTTGTAATTTTATTTTTAAGAATAAATAATGCATGGGCATTTATTATTGAATAAGTGTCGTATTTATACAAGGCTATCAAATTATTCAATACTACGAAGTACTGAAGAATGCACTTTTTCACTACAAAAATTATGCAATTATTTTACTGTGTGAAAACTACTGAATACGTCGTTAAGACTATTTATTGTTCTTCGTTACGTAAATAGCCTTTTCTTCAAAACTCAATGAGTCGTCAACGTTACGGCAACTCATTAGAAATTCTGGTCACTGACACTTCACAAGCACTATGATATCACACGATATTCACCTTCAGGCATAACGATGTATCGGTTTCAATACACTCCGAAACGGCACCCACAAAATTTTCAGCAACACCATTTTCTTGCACTGGCCCACACTTCACTGATGCCAATATGGCAAACAAAGCAACTATCTTCCACATATTTAAAAAATATTATTTCTCCAAATCCACTGGATGTGTGTACTCCAAGTGCCAACGTTGGCAAACTTATGATGATTTCCCAAAAAACTGATGGATTTTATCCTTCGCGTCCCCACCACGAATTTTTGACAAAATGACGTAAAGTATGTGCGCACTGTTTGAAGTCGTATGCTAACTGATCGGCCGTAGATCGCTTAAGCTCACGTCAGGATAAGTAGGAAAATAAATATTGGATGTTAGAAAGCGAAGTTTGCGCTTACAACATCTAAAATACGCATACGTTTGTGAGCTCAGTGTAAATTAAACTAAAGAAAAAGTGCGGTTGTTTGATTTTTCGTAAGTCCATAAAGTGAAGTGAAAATGAATGTCGTAATTTCTAAAAACAAGTTGTAACGTTAAATTTTATAATGTAGTTGTAATAAAATATTTTAAAGTGAAATTCATTGTTCTCTCTCGCATGAACTCTATCTAATTTTATATGTAGCTATTTTTTAATACTTCAGATTTTCGAGGTCGCATTGGAAACCGGAAATTTTAGAATCTCGGCCCCGATACTTTCTGTTTTACTTTATCTACCTTAGATTTAAGTGTATTTACTGAAGAGTGTATTTAAATTTATTCACTCCTATTCGTAATTGATATTATTTAATATTATTTGTTGTGTGCGTAAGAGATCGTGACTACTTGCCCCGTGTCGCTTGAATGGTTTGGTTATGTGATTAAATACGCATTTTGATCATCTCGATACAGCTTTCTTTTGATTATATGAATCAGCCTTAATTAGATTAAAAAGTGAAAATATTATTCAATAGTGTGTAAAGTTTAAAATTTTATTCAACAATTTTGGGTCTATATTGGATAAATTATGCAAAAACCGCATACCGAATTCTGTTCAGCCGAAATAAGATACAAATTATTTTATTATACACTGCAGTAAAATTTTAAAATCTAAGGATATAATACTAAATTTTTATTCATTAGCCTAAAAGTTCTACAGTTCGAATCATTTACAAAACTATATACGAATATCTAAAAATAAACGACACCCGTGCGAATAACATAAAATCGATTGGTCATTAATAAATCAATTCATCGTATACCAGACTGCAATAAAAATCTAATCGAATAAATTACTTTCTTACAAAGCAAACCAAAACTAGAAGTCTCAAAATCAACTATAGTATTGCAATTCCGTTTAATTCCGTATGCAACGTCAACTACACGGCGTAAATCCGTATGCAACATCAATTCTACGCTTGCAGTCATATCTTATCTAACTGCGGAAAATCCGCATAATACACATAGCAACAAATGTCTAGGTCACACTTATTATAAAACGATATAATAAATTGAGCACAAGTGTACATCAAATTGTGCCAATGATGTAACATTACTTTAGTTTGTAAGTGAAAGTACTTGTGAATGATTTCGTAAAAGCCCGTCAGTGTCTTGTAAGAAAAAGTCGTGTTTCAACTTGCTAATATGTATGTACATATGTATGTAACGTGCGAGTGAATGAATCGGAAGTTTTATTTTTGAGATGGACGCCATGTTGGCTGGAAGTTGCATCAGTGTGTAGATTTTTGAAAATATGAATCGCCAAGTATTATGCTTCAACAAGTCGAATCTGAAGATGCAATAATAATAAAAAAAACAAAGTAATTTTTTACGGCAGATGGACGAATATATCTGGAAGTTTTGCACAATATTCGTTTACTACCAAGAGTCAACACAAAATCATTTGGGTTGAACCCACAGGATGCGTTAAGGGGGTAATTTTCCAAATTAAAAATATGCTTGTTATTATACTTGTCTAAAACATTATTGTGATTTACTTTTTGTTGTGTATAATCTTGGAAACTGCGGTGATGAAGAACCATTGGTAAAACATCGGGTGGTCCTTTTTTAGCTGTATAATAACAGCTGAACATAATGATGATAGTTATTTAGCCCTACATTGTGCAACAATTGCATATACTTTTTATAATAGGAAATAATTTGAAGACAAAATAAAAATTTCATGAGAAAATATCACATAAGTACGTAATGCTGCGAGTGGAAGTTGGCATAATCATAAGTTTCTTAATATTGTGTATAAACTTTTGTCGTAAGTCAATAAAAAGTATCAGGTGTAAAGCCTCTCGTTTTTAAGCCGATTTACAGTTAAATTGTGACGAAGTGTCAAATAACTTGAGCTTTACGCGGATTAACTTGCTTGATACGTCAATAAATATATTTTATGTACTTCTTCTTGTTAAACATCGAAATAATACTTTCCCTTTGTATTAGTCAGGAAGTTGTTTGATTGATTTAAATACTATGTCGTATTTGGATGGATAGATTTTTGTACATCTATCAAACGGAATGAAATAAGTTCTCATGTAAATGCCAGTACTTTTAGGCTACTATTTATTCATACGGCTAATAAATAATAATTCTTATTTAAGTGTCGAACGATTATGTTATTGTTAAAGAGCTGATTGCATTTTTTAACAATGGCTGTCCCATTGCTAGGCAAGGACCTCGAAAGAGGCAAGTCTGGGTTAAGGCCTTGAGTCCAGTCAATAATATTATTATTACAAATATGCATTTTTTTAAGATACTTACTCTATATATGCAACTTTCCCTACATAGGAAAGGCAAAGGCTTATGTTGTAGATGTTTTCAAAGCAATAAAAATCCCTTATTTTGATGTTCAAAATGCTACTTGCTAAGACACCTTTTGTGCGTTCATAAGGCTTTGAGCAAAATAAACTTAGATACAGCACAGAGGAAGTTAATAACGATCCAATTCTTTATCTTCCGCAAGGATACAAGTTTCACAATCTTCAGATTGTCTTAAAAATCCATGCTAATATTATAAATGCGAAAGTAACTCAATCACGGCTAAACTACTGAACTAATTTGCATGAACTTTGGTATGGAGATATTTTGCTATCCGAGAAAGGACATAGGCTACTTTTTAGGCATTCCCGTGGGAAAATTCAGGTGGCGGGCGAAGTCGCGGGTAAAAGCTATTTTTCGACAAATTCGTCACCTACAAACTTGCGCAAGAGACATCTAAACAAGTAATTATGTAGAAAGCAAGGGCCCATATGCCCATGCGTTGACATAGATTCTGCGACCTCATTGTCGCCGTGGTTTTCGTGGGACAGTTATGGGTGAAGACAAGATTATTCTCGGAACTATGACCGCCGTTGGAACGGATTTTGTTGTCCGTCTACATGCGTAGGTGTTTGGTTAGAAATCGTAAGTGTTTGTGTGTCAGGATCAAAATGTTGTTCTATATTTTTTACTACAAATTCGTAAATATTCTGTTCGTTTTCTATATTTTTGCGGTTTTTACAGGTTTGTATAACATTCCCTTGATGCAGGTCTTCTCTCTTCTCTTCTTGTCACTATTTGACTTCATAATCATATATGTACTGAAGTATTGACTGCGTGAATTTCAATTTGATAGAACTTATCACTGTCGATACTAACCATATTACACTCATAATTTATAGTGTTTATAAGATAACATCTTATTTAGAGATGGTGTCAAAGATTAAATAGCATTAAATGTTCGTAAAATTTACAAGTTTGTTACGGCAGATGCATTCAGTTCCACTGAATAATTTCATAGTGTGACTCTACAGTGATCAAATCTTTGATGCTTAGAAAAAAATATTTATTAATCTTCATGCTCTAAGTCACATTTTCCTAACAAGATATTGCTTTTCTTTAATCAACTGTATCAAGTCCCAAGTATTTAATAAGTTAAGCTGCCTTAAAATCGTCTTCTGCCCATATTTTTTTTTCTTTCTCGTTTTAAATTTTGAATCCTCTTCAATTACCCTACGTTAAATCTCCTAACTTTCCCTAATGTCATAAATGCTAATATTCATTGCATAAGCACACGCAACTACTTGTCTCATTTGCTGTCATTTATCTGCGATTAGCAATTACCATGCCATGCGTTGCGAACGCTTAATAAGCTTCCGTTTTTCCTTTACGACTGTTTTCATTTGCGATGAGAGAATTACTTGATGTGATAAGGTGTTTCAATTTGTTTATAAATTGGAGTTTGCTGGGTGTTCTAGGCCTAAATCCTACTAATATTATAAATGCGAAAGTATATGAGAACGTATGTTTGTTACTCTCTCACGCAAATACTACTAAACCGGTAACTATGAAATTTGGTATATAGGTAGCTGAAGACCCAGAATAACACATAGGCTTTTTATCCCGGAGTTCCCGAGGGATCGGGATTTACACGCGAAAGGTTTCCACACGGACGAAGTCACGGGCGGCCTCTAGTATAAATATAATTTAATATAACATTCCCTCATTAAAACTTACTACATCCAGTACATTTGTTAATATTACGTATCAACGTTTTTTCAGTCTGACGCAATTAATTAATTGTTAACATCATGCCTGATCGATTTCACTCTTACTTCCTTCTCGTAAGGATATTATCAATTTATAAGTACTCTAGTAGTCGAAATTCGACTTTAATCAATTTAAATTATAAGTTGAAAAATATTACAATTTATGACATTCAGTAAGACCTTAGTAAACATAATAAGACGGTACTCTATGTCTATGTGTATAGACAAATGTCAAATGCGCAGTGTTATGTTATTTTTATTGATTTAATGTAATAACTATATAAGTATTATTATTAAAAAATATCCTATGTCTATCTACCTATTCAATCCTCCTATACATTAACTGTAAGTGTACCAAGTTTCATACTTCTGTGTCCGCACGTTGTCCAAAAAAAGGGGTCCAAAGTGCTTGCTTCACGTATTAATTTGTAGATAAATATCACTATATTCATGATTTACTTTCTGTAACTGTATATTATCATCTGATATCAGATATACATCTGGTTCTACATTTTTTTCATAAATGCCTACATAGTATTAAAGCTATACTGGAACAATTTTTAAGCTGATTTTTTTTCCTCAGTAAGAAACGATATTGAAAAAGATATTATCTAATCGTCATATTTTTTATAGACGATAAATAAAGAAGCAGCAGAGGACAGAAGCAAAGTAAGTTTCTGTAGATAATTGCAAGTAGCATTCCTAAGTCTTTATAGTCGTTTTATGTATGTACGTATGTATGTATTTTACAATGTTATCACAGAACAATTTTGCCATTTTCGATAGCTTCTGCGAATCTTTTCGTATCTTCGCGAAAATCAAAAACTGTCATGACAGTTTCATCACCTTCTCTGCCAATACTGTGCTAATTTCTAACACGATCAAGCCTGCGTTAGATAACTTCTGTTAAGTTTTGTCAACTCATCACATAACTGATGACATAAGGAACTTAAAATTTTATTTGCCTTCCTACACTTAGGCATTCTATTGAAGTGACGGTAAGCATTCAAACGACATTTTGTGTTTAAAATTCTGTTCATGGAGAGACGGCCAGATGCGGTTATGGCAGGTGCGGAAGATGTCTGCTAGAATAACAACTGAAATTTAGTAATATTAGGTCGTGGAAAAAGTCTTTTCGCATTATAGTATGTATGAACTTGTTATAAAATCTCTTTTGGATTTAACAATCACAAATGAGGGTTCATTAGATTTTTTTCAGTGAGCTCGTGAAGTACTCAGATATCGAGGTTTTTTGTGTAGAGAAAAGATTTAATACAATAATTTACCGAATATTATTCAGAAGCCTAGACAATTATGTCCAATAAAAGTGGTAACTCTCGTAAATAAAATCTTTTTGATATTGAATGATGATTAAATTGACTCCCGTCAGCTGTTTATTTTTGAATTCCAGGATTCTCAGTGTTTTTACATTTATATGATTACTAGCTGACACGGCAAACGTTGTTTTGCCATACAAATTAAAAAAAAAGTGTCACTTAGGGGCATGAAAAATAGATGTTGGCCGATTCTCAGTCCTACTCAATATGCTCCCAAAATTTCATGAGAATCAGTCAAGCCGTTTCGGAAGAGTACGGTAACGTAAAAAATTGACGCGGGAATTTTATATATTAGATTAATATGCGTAGCAATCATTTTAATTGGCATAGAAATTCTATAGATACTGGTCTTTAAAAACAAGGGCTTTTACAAGAAACCAAAGTCAAAAATCTTCACATGGCACAAAAAGGTACCAATTTGGTACCAAAAGTACCATCAGAAGAAAGTGCCGGATGAGTCAGTGGCACTTGCGATTGGGAACATGCGACCTTGAGCTAACGGTACTGCGTCGCGACACACTGGTCGAATATCTCACGAGTGTTCGAATAAACCGGTTATGTGAATTATTCGAAGTATGTTCTTGTAGTAGGTTAGTATTGTTTACTTGTATATTAAAAATAAATATTTAAAGAACGTTTAACAATGGAAGACCTACCTTTTATAAAAAAGAGTTCATAAATATTTGTTTTTTCACCGTTTTAAGAACATCTGATTTTCGATTCTGAATAATTTATGTAAGTAAGAAAGGGAAGGTATTATTTATTTCTAAAGGAAACATAGGTGAAATATTATGCGATACTTAGGTAGATTGTTAAACGGGGTAACAAGAATATTTTGAACAGATCATTTAAAAAAGTCTTATAACGAAAAACAGTCGCAGTTTTATACCTACTGCAACTGTTTTTCGATAAAAGACTTTTTAAGTTCGAAAGTGATTCTAAGATTGAAATAATCGGCAGCATCTAACCAACCTCGATAATACCATTTTTTTTAAATCTGTAAGTAAATAATTTTATTTTAGTTTTAGTATATTCTGTTATTTTCTTCCATCACAGAATCTAGGAGATTCGTCAAGGAACTAAACATTCTGATATCGATACACAATACAAGAAACCATTCGCTTGAACTTAATTTCAAACATTAAACAAGGAAAATCAAATTACAACCTACTACTTAACTTTAATGAACATATAAAACGAGCACATTAAAAGCAAACACCATAATTATGTAGGCACCAAAAATTCTTCGCATAAAAACGTTTTGGAACTTTCGCCCCGTGTGTATCAACAGTGGGCGAGGCAGGCACTTTCGCGGGCGCACCTACAACGACACGTACCGGAAATGAACTTGTATACCTGTGGTATGTTGTAACGATGACACGGTACTGGTAATCACTAATCTTAAACGAAAGTTTTGTGTAAAACCACTTGAAGTTTTATAATGTTGATGATTTGTTGCGTAAAATATTTGTTACAAAATTGTATTGTATTATTGGTACAGTCAAGTGTTTCAAATATAGTTTAACAATCAAAATGGTCTCAAAGTCTTGGATTTCTGTAATATTTTTCTTAAACCATTTTTTCTCTCCCGTCCCCATCAGTGTAACTTTACATAGATGGATTTTATTCTCTCATCCTAATTTTCTGGATTAAAAACACAGTATTAATAAAGCATTAATAACGAAGTTGCGATCTGTGTTCACCATATTATTGTGTCTTTCTAAATTCAAGCCTATTTCCACTGACCGGATATTACTGATTTTATAACAGATGTAACATTATAATTAATTTTCATTCATACATCCGTATCTCGTATTCAATATTCAAACAATGTCAAAGACATAAATATGTATGGCCTACATACTATAAAATGAATGAAACATTATCATTTCATCCGGTTAATTTCATCATTATCACATCATCATTACATCATATCACATCCTATATCACTTTCGCATTAAGTTTCTAATACTACAGTAATTAATATGTATATTGTATAATTACGTTACATTTTTGAGTCGTAAATTATATTTTTGGTGAAAGTTTTGAGATGATTAAAATAGTTCTTGAAGGAATTTGAACTCGAAAGCCTAGTTATTAAAATCTTGTTACGCATTACAAAGATAACATTAATAATTAACTAGATGGAATAGAAATTGAATTATATATCAACTTCCAAGCTATGTTGGAGTCGGCTACCAGCCTCACCGGATGCAGCTGAATATCAGTATTTCACATGGAGCGACCGCCTACCTGAACTCCACAACCCAGTTACCTAGGATATAACACGACACCCTTCGGTGAGACTGGTTGTCAGATTTTCAAGCTTCTGACTACTGTTAACGACTGTCAAAGATCTTCGACTCTTTCTGACTTTCGACTCCGGCTTGAACAACTTTGACACTAGGTTGACCACTAACCATGTGTAAAACAAACAACAAGGCTGGTAAACGTAAAATATATCCAGATCATCTATAAGGTACAGTACAGCTGTCAAGATTCCTCGATCTTCCACTTGACCTTTTCTAAATCACATCTGAATCATAAAAGTAGCTCAGTAACATTTTGTACCACATTTTTATCTGACTAACTAGGTTACTGGTGATGTCTTACAAATTATACATACTTATTCTTCTTCAATAGGCCTTCAATTTGTACAACATCATCATATTTAGCTTTGTGATTCATTGATAGCAATATATTATTCATACTTTACTAATATTATAATACACAACATTCTGTCTGTCTGTTTTATGTTGTGTTTGTGGCATTATTTAAGACTTCGAACATTGGCCATTATTAAAATAAACCTCAAACAGGATAAAATAGTTGGTGATAGTTTTTACGCAAGTGTAGCCACATGCGTAGCTATCCTACTAATATCATAAATGCGAAAGTTTGTGAGAATGTATGTATGTATAGTTGTTTGTTACTCTTTCACGCAAATACTACTGAAACGATTAACATGAAATTTGGCATATAGGTTGCTGAAGACCCAGAATAACACATAGGCTACTTTTTATCCGTAGTTCCCGAGGAATTGGGATTTACACTGGAAGGGTTTCCACGCCGACGAAGTCACGGGTGGCCTCTTGTTCATAATCATTTTATACCTATTCATATTGTAAGGCTCGTTAAGATACAAAAGAGTTATAAAAATGATTGACAAGCTTAAGGGTCTGAGTTCAAATAAATGTGTATTAAACAAAGCCGTGCTTTTAATGATGATCGTATTGAGTGTGAAGATAAGAATTATATAGTTGGTGAGTATTATCTGATACTTTATAGTGCCGTTCAAAAGATACAGTTAAAATATAATAAAGGTGGTACTTTTTTATAATGGGCTTTAGATATGAAACTTCAATTTCAGATTGTTAAGGCATTATATTATTATTATTCATTAATATTATTATTTCAGATAATTATGATTACCAGTAAAACGTAAACGTATGCTCCAAATAATGCATAAAATTAATTATCTATGAACTTAAAGTATGAGCCAGCATATAATATTAATATCTGGTTTGTCATACAAAAATACTGATTGAAATCAGCAAAAAATCATTAGGTTTTACGTTAGGAAGATTTTTTTCGAGTATCATTGTTTTCTCCAAAGACGCGATAAACAATTCTCTTAACAAACAATCGGACAAATAAAATTTTCAAATTTAAAAGAAGAGTTAAAGAGGTTTAAAAATAAGCAAGAAAATTTCAAACGCGAACTTAAAACTAAAAACGAAACTATCAAAGAAGGACTCAAACCGAAGCACTTAAGTCTGACCTAAAAACAAGCCCAGAAACGTCAAGCTGACTAAAAGACAAACAAGTAGACAGTTTATGCGATGCACCGGCTGTGAAAAGCTAAGGATTTCTACACGTGAACACATCCGCGTGGCTTTCCACGCAAACATCCTAAACGAACGTGTGACGCGGACTTATTCTGCTACTGTTTTGTATGAGCTTGTTATAATAATATAGAAATTTATGTATCACGTAGTGGAGTATTTCTTAACAGAGAGCAAACATTGGCAGTAAAGAATCCGATTCATAGTCTTATATTCTTTAATTTATTTATTTTTAAAAGACAACTACGACCACTCTACTAATTGCTCTTGTGTCGCGGGTTTTCACAAACATACAAACAACAGATACAAAGTACAACCAGACCTGAAACAGTTATTTGTGAATCCCACAAATAATTCTTCCGTGTGGTAATCGAACCCACGACGTGCGTAGCAGCGTGGTGACCTAAATCACTGCGCCTCGGAGGAGTTAGCATGGTGATATTATGGATATGATGACACGATGAACCAGGAGGCAGGTAAATAATCTTCTAAATACTACAGTCAAAAATATCAGAATTAAGCCAGTACGTAGGCTTTTCATCCAATTGAATTTCGAATTATTTTTGTTTTCTTAATCAATGTAATAATAACCAATGTTAGTGGTAAAACTCCATACGATCAATGTCGTAAATTGTGTCCCGCAAAAGAAAAAACTATAATACTACGATACCTATATCGTGGTTCTATCTTTCTAATATCGTAAACTTTATCCAGAATAGCCGTGGAAGGTAAATAAGTTGTTGGTAGGCAGTTCATATCCGGTTCTAGGTACAGTTGGACTGAATTAGTGTTTGGTGTTAACTAAACAGTAAACAGGGCGCTTCTTCAAAGAGATTTTTCTTTGTATTTGGGATCGGTGCTAAGGAAGCTGATGAGCTCAACAAAATGGCAACTAGAATAACGGATTTTAAATGGTTACTAAAAAGACACTGCCAATCTCAATGATATAAATATTATAAAATTTATTAAAGTAAAGTATAAATTATAAAATCAAATAAAGCATAATATTATTACAATAAGCTCATTTTAATTTAAGTTTCCAAACAGACGAACAATTTTAATTACTTCGACGACGAACAATTATCATTACGAAAATTTTCAAAGACACATTCCCTTTCAGAAACTTTTAAATTAATATATTCTATGCTAAGTCATTCACTGCTCGAACCACGAAAATAATAGCGCAATTCTATATCATCTGTACTGTTGAGTATCGAAAATTTGACATTTAGAATGTACTGCAAAAATAGTTCCTAAGACGCCAGTTAGAGGCGCTGATCAGATTTTTATACAAAATTTCTCGATCACAAGCCAGTTGTCGGTAGTAGATAGTAGAAGAGAATCGAGCTACAGTCCACGAAAAATTAACTCACAAGTCAAATTGATCCAATACCAAATCGATTTCCCATAAACACCAGTTTAACCGTTCGACTGAACGCCTTGCTATTAGCCTTTAAACGGCATACCGACATACTAGCCCCATACCGTACGTCGCGACATTGACATGATAAATGCTGTCTAAATACATACTAGTTATGTGCCATGGGTTGGTCCGTATCGAGGATATTCTAATGATTGTGTAAATATGAAAAAGTAAAAGGGAATGGAGAGTTTTGTGGTAAAGGACTAGTGGTGGTCAATTAGCAAAAACTGTAGCTCGATTCTCTACTACTATGGACTATCGACAACTGGGTTGTCGTCGAGAAATTTTGTATGAAAATCTGATCAGTGCCTCTGACGGACGTCGTAGGAACAAATTTGGCAGTACATTCTAAATGTCAAACTTTCAATGCTCGGCAGTACCAATTGTAAAGAATCTCGCTACTGGGGGGCTATCACGTATCTCATTTGACAACTATTTGAAAGCCACCACGCTGTACATTGTTTTCTCCCTTAGATCATAGTGATTAACATGTTACTTCAAAGCAGCAATGTATTGAATAGTGACCATCGATTTGACATAAACTAGCTGTCAAGTAAGATACGTGATAAGCCCGCTGGTCGTAGAAAAAGATTTTAGACTTTGGTCTTTCAAAAATACTTAATTTTAGGTAGGTACGTATTTAAAAACTTCGTGCAATTGGTGACAAGTGGTTTTGCCAAAGATAAGCGTTACGAATATGGCTCATTCTTAGATTGAATACAATGTCCTAATTACCGTCAATTTCAAATTATTATTTTTTTTCAGGTAAAAAAAAAATATGATTACAAAAAAATATTTCCGGCCAGATTTCTTAAAAGTGCTTTGTTAGACATATAATTTATGAAGATATTGTCGAATTCAATGCTACTGCTCAAATACTGCTAAACAGGAAGTAACAATAAATTAAAAAACATTCATCTTTATCATATCCAACAATATAAATTAGCGTAGCAATAAAAATATATAAGTTTTTTTTTGGTGTGAAAGAAATACTGTCAAAAGCCATAGTGCCTTCTTCAAATAAACATTTACCGGTCAATATGTGAAAGTGAGTAAAAGCAACGGCGTTAGAACCTCCTATTGATTCTTTAATAGCAATGTATTTGTGAAGTTAGACGTCGTCACCCATGATTCAACACCATGATAGAAAAACACAAGGCACTTTTCGTACGTTGGCTTTTTTTACGAACTTTTATTTTTGTTATTGATCGAAAATAATGTCTCATTATCAATTGTAACCATATTCACAGTAATACAAAATACTTAAACTATCCTTTCATTTAAATTTTACCCGTCTCTGTGTAGCATTTCTTCAATAATGGTTTATTTAAAAAAATATATATTTTTGCAATTCATACCTAAATATTTTAGTAATTGAGACTATTTTTATTGGGGGACCCAATAATAGATCAAAGCGATTGATAGATTTTCGCTAGACGCTATTAACCATTGGCCAAGTAATTGTTAATATCAATCTTTCAAAGAACGCTAAAATTATTATTGATATTCAATCAACAATTAACGAATTAATTGAATACTGCTCTGACGACCTAAAATAATAAATATTTTAAAGTATTGATGGCCACTATGCAATACATTGCTGCTTTAATGTTACGCTGTAATTGGTATAATCTAAGGGAGAAAACAATGTACAGCAGTGGCTTTCAAGTAGTTGTCAGCTGAGATACGTGATAGCCCCTCTAAGCTAGCTCCTGTGTTTCCGATAATGTCATAGCTTGAATAATATACCTAACAAAAATAAATAAGCTTAAATAAAAATAATTGACAAAGAAATTTATTGACTAACCCCCGGTTTCTGAGGTTTATTTAGCGGAAGTTTATCTATTCAATAACGTCAAAACTCATACAAAAAAACGCTATTGAATAGATAAACTACCGCTAAATGTACTCAGAAATCGGGGGTTAAACAAAGATGTTCACTAATAAAGTAAACTAAGTTTGATATAGAATGCAAGAAGGTCAATATTCTTCGTAAGAACCAACGTTCCCACCATTATGCTATTAATTCACATACAAATAATAATTATATATGTATACTGTTCATTAGCGAATCGCGTGAAAGTTACCAATTATTATAGTTTTATGAACATTGATTGTATATTTTTATCGACTTTCTATTTTTTTTTCGTGATCAAATAATTAGTGCGTTGTAAATTGATTGATGAAATGTTAAGGAAATAACTTTTTAAATGACCTAACTATATTATAACTTATTACTTTTTTAAGAAAAAATAGCTAGGCTACATGCATTGTTCACTTGCTTTCAGGCCATAATCTATTTATTTATCTATCCATTTGTTTAGTACATAACACCATGTACCTGTATGCTTTAATAGCCAAGGAGTTTGGATGATGTAGTTTTAACGATGATATCTTTTCGTTTCATCACCCGCAATCCGTGTTTAAGAGTACTGTATTTATTTTTAGTTTATACGTAGAGACTTTTTGCTAAATAAAGACAATAAAAGCAAAATTGTGTATAATGTCTACATAATTTTCCGACTAGCAATTTAAAATTTAGGTCTAGAAAAAATATAAAATGAATTTACTAGATTGTAACATTATCATACTCTAAATAGTTTATTTTGTTGCTTATATTTGTACCTTAGCCCTGTTTAAAGTAACGGGTTGTATACCGAGTCTAATAAAGCTACAATAAAGTTTATTACTTGCAACAGTACTTCTAACTGCTGTTAAAAGTAATTTAAATATTCATTTCTATTTCATTGATCGAACAAAAAATGTCTTCATAACTTGTTATGAATGTATTAAAAATATTTCATTTAATTTCCAAGTACTGCTATTCAATAGTAATTAAGTAAGAAGTCACGAAAGGCTGTAACTGTTTCGGGTCACGACGAAAAAGTCTTATCCAATTGACATAAACTTTCACTCTTTCCTGAAGCCTTATGCGTCAACAACTTGTGTAAGTGTAAACTTACGTAATTTACATTCACACATTGTATTCCGAGAAATGATTTAAAGGAAAATAATACACGAACTTACGCCTGATGTTTCTTGAAAAAATCGAAAGTGGTGTAAATTTATTACGATATTTTGGTATCGTTTTTGTAGATCTCATATAGTAGCGAATGATTAAATAGTTTTTTAGGAAGTAGAAAAATAAAATAAGGTATATTTTTAAATATGTCGTTTATTATTTTTTACGTGGATCCATCGTAAAATAAATTAAGTTAAACTCACCTAACAAACTGTTAACATTCTTCGCATTAAATACATTTGCTTTGTAATAAATATGACTCGAAACACCCATACACATACAAACAAAAAAATGACTAAGAAAAAAATAAATACCCAAAATCATAAAATAATATAAGTAAATAAAAATAATATATCTTTGGGACTGAAAACTTAAAATAATAAAACGTACTATAATACCCGCGATCTTTTTAAAGAAAGACGAGATAAAATACTAAATATAAACTACATATAAATACTTATATACAAATATAGAGAAGACTAATAATATCAGTCAGTGGAACTTAAAAGAATAAAATATATACAGAAAAAAATATAAAAAATAGCATGTGTATCGCACGGTGTATATACAAGGAAGAAGATAGAAATTAATAAGTTAAATTACCTAGAATAAATAAATAAATAATTTAACTTTACGCCTGTTTAACATGGGCGCCGTACGCTAGGTCTTGGGCATCCTGGGATCTTCCCCAGCCACCACTGCTTTCCCAACCGTGGTGTTCTTCGTGAGCAGGCTCAGACCAACCGCTGCTCTTTTTGGATTCAAGGAGTTTCTTGAGAGCGCCGAAGGCAGCGGCGATGAAGGCGATTTTACCGAGGATGTAGGCCTTGAAGACGGCGAAAGCGATGATACCAAGGAACAGAGGGATGAGGGCAGCGAGCTTCAGCTTGATGAGGGCGAGGATGGGGAGGAGCTTCTTCAGCTTCTTCTTCTTCTTGCCACGGCCTGGAATTAAAAAGACAGTTATGAGTTATGCAAGTAAATGACAAACATTTCTTAAAATCAATTGTCATCTCATGAAATTGTTTTTGAAGTCTTTTTGGTAGTCCGTCAAGTGCACTTAATAAAAGTGGAACGTAATCATAAATATTCAACAACTCATATCAAGAACAAACATCTAGTACAGAGAATTTAATACCAGCTTTCGAACCATCCAAGAAATGAACAATAACAGCCTTAATCCCGTTAATTTCTCACAAACAACACCAAAACAAATATCTAACAAAGAAGTATATGATTCGTTTAATCTCTCACATAGTCATCTGAACAATCTTGTTCACAAAAACACTTCTCACGCAGTACAATGTAAGTACTCATATAAACTCTTTGTAAACGTAGTTCTGACAATTAAAAGAAAGCCACTTGAACTTTTGGCGTTCATAGTTGAATAAAATTATAATTTATTTGAGAAAGTGCTTGTATGTGTGTCAAGAAAAGGTCAAGTGTGAGATTTATTTCCATATTTCCGATGATTCGCAAATGTTGGAATTTTTGGCCATTCATTTAACTATGTCGCAATATTTAATGTTTTTATTTAAAGTTGTGAATGAAATTTGCATTGGGCATATTTTGGCAGAAGAATTTATTACAGCCATTGAAGTAACAAATTGAAAGATTTGCAGTTTATTATTAGTCACATCATTCTTATTTGAAAGCTAACCACATGATATGATTTTATCATTATATAATTAGAACAGGTTAAAGAATTAAACACTGATCCACTTGTCAGCTTATAAACAGATTTGTCAAAAGACACTGAACTTAAGAAACTAGTATATCAAGATTGTTACGTAAAACAGTGAAAACGAAATCTCGGTGATAATGTTGTTATGTCACTGATACTATCTAAACGAGCTTATTATATTAGTAATAAATTATGTGATGATTTAACACTGAAGAATGATAATAATATTATGAAACTATTTGCATGATGTTGTAATAATGTGAACGATAAAAATTCACACACGGATGATATTTCAAATAAAAAAGTAGAACGAAACGCTTCGAAGTATAAAACCGTTAAAGAATGTCCAGTAACAGCTATGTTTGATGATAAAATTAAGAAGTAAGCATTAACTGCGAACTGCTAGGTCATTTGGGTGTGTCCGCAAATTCTCGGCTTATGTAAGCCACCCGAATGTGAATTAATACTGAAACATAAACTGGAAATCTCAAGTGAAAGTTTTGAGCCTGTCTAAAAAATTCAATCGCGATTAAAGGCCGCTTAGAATTTAAATACACCAATAAATAAGCCTGTTGTATATTAAAACGAAAATTTCGGAAGTCGATTTCGTCAAATTTAAAATGTTAATGCGAAATCAGAAAGGATTTTTTAATATACAGAGCAGAACTTTTTAATTTTTCGAAAAGTCGTAATGTATTCATACCTCGAATAAAGTTCCGGCTTTTAGCATTACTTTATGAAAGTGTGAACGATGTTGCATGACCATCTTTTAGTGCTAATGAATGGTACTTATTGACACAATGCTATTGACAGACTAGACTGCGAGAATTATTATTTAAAGCTGAGCTTTTAAGAGTGTATTTGTTCTTTCTGTACAGTACTGTAAATGGAATAAGCTTTAATTAGGTGTCCAGCAGGATATAAGTAATCAAGCTTTGCATATCGTCACTATTTAGCATTCAGGACTAATTTCTCTAATTAAATCGCAAATCGTTGCAAATCAAATGCGTGAAGTACAGTTTGAAATGTCTTGTTTTGTTAACATGTTCAAGGAATGTCAATTGTGGCCCAAGAAAGTGCATTTAAAGTACCGTGTCGAATAGAGACTTTATTGGTTGAGATTTTATTTTGAGTCGTGGGAAAGATACATACATTTGGACGGTACACGACAAATTGTGTGTGGCTAATAGCGTAACTAATCATTTTATTGCCGGCATGAATAATTGCAGTATCAATATAAGCTTTTACGTCGCAGTTTTGTTTGAATTGATTGTTGTTTGATAGACGATTTTGTATTCTATTGCAAGTGCAATTTTGCTCACTTGAATCTGATTGGATGTTGAAAAGAATGATGTTTCTATTTTTAGCATCGAAGTTTAACTGTAAAGATTTATTTGAAGCTGGGCTTGTTTCATACGATAAGTTCAAAATTAGTTGAGAATTGGTTTTTATTTAAGTTGAAGTAAAAATTGCACATATTGTACGGCACGTATTGTACTAAAGATTGTTGCTAGTAGTTTTAATTTTCTGAATAATTGGGATTATATAAAAAAATATAAGTTTCTACATACCTTCCTCTTCTACAGAGTTGTCGTCTTCCAAAGCTTTAGGCATTCTTAGCTGAAGGACGTGGCTGTCCAGGAAATCGACTACGTTCTCCATGATTCTTTCTTCAACCTTCAGTTCCCTGGCTTTGGGTTCCTCAGGGAGGGCTTCGTAGCTGCGAGCTGATCGTGTGTTGCCAGTGTTCTTGAATGTCACTCCATCAAGGATTTCCAGGCTTGAAGATGAGGCCAGTTTGTCTGTGAATTTCATTGCCTTTTCCTGCGAAAGAAATAGGGAATATTTATAATCAACTGTCAATGGTGCTCTATTGTTTTAATGATTTAAATTTTGAAAAGATTTATAGCTTTTTGTAGATGTTATTCGGATGTGATTTTTTTTTTCATAATTAAATTGGATTAAAACAAGTGCTAAATTTTGAATAGTTGAAGTTTTGAAAAATTTAATCAGTTCTGGCAATATAATTTGCAACCAATTGCCACTTGTCGCAAAAATATATATTTTTTTGCAATAAATCCACTAATAAAACCGCATTTATTTTTCAAAGTCCTCAATTAGCTTCAAAACTTATCACCGTCCCTAGACCCATCACAAACACTAGCACTGTTCACTTCACTTCACCACACACCTTTAGGCACAACGATGTATCTGTATCCAGACAATCCTTAAGAGCTGAGATGAATCTCTCTGCAGCACCATCTTCTTTGGCCATGGGCAAAGCCCCGGCGAACGCCACAGCACACAATAGCACAAAAGCTTTCATCTTTCACGATGGCTAAACTCAAATTGTTGAAGATCAGTGTATGACCGTGAGTTTTATTTTGTGTTCCCCCTCCCTATATTTCCATATGTCACGCACTGAGCTTGGCTGTGAGCGTGAGGCCTATGACGAAATACAAATACGCTACGCGCAGCCCCTCAGTGTGTTTAGCAGATATTTGACAGGTTTTTAATGAAAATGTATGTTATAGTGATATTTTTAGGGTCAGATTAGTAGTTTTACTTTTTTGGTAGACTGGTTTTTTGATTATGTATTTTTGACTTTCCTTTTTTTTTGGTAGTGAGAGGTTTTAGTTTTTTAATTCGATTATGAATCTTAGCAGATTAGATGCAAATAAATTGTCACTTATTGATTTACAAATAATTCAGCTTTATCATAGTTTGTAATTTTCTTTTGGTTTATTAATTAACTGTAAAGGATATTAACGAATATTGTGACAGATTTTACAGCAAAATAAAATTTTGATTTAATATTCTAGCTTTTCGTAGTCTAGGTATACAAATAGTGGCTGAAGTTTTATATTCTGGTTTTATTCAGTAACTTAAATCATAAAGGAAATCCTTAAGAAATAATTACTTCGTCCGAAATATTTGGAATACCAAGCTTATTTCCGGTTTCGTCCGAGGGTTTCGCAAAATCGCTTTCTAAAACCCATCAATACACTTATATCATCGTCTGAATTTCTATATTTTTGACCATTTGTATTCTCAAGTAAATTGTTTAATAGTCCATTTATAGGCACAGTTGTTGCACCGAGCGAAAGTTCTTCGTACTAAGAGACAAAAGTGATATGTCTATTTGGAATATAAAGTGCAGAATTATGTTGTTTATGTATAGTTGTTGCCAACACCTTTTATGTCGGTAGGCAATACTTTTAATTTCGTTAAAGAGGTTGAACTTCGTGTTGCGTAACGTAGACTTTCTTTGATTCATGAATAATTACGTCATTGATATTTTTTTTAATTCATTACAAATTCGGTCTTCCTTTCATTTTGCTCATATCATGTTGAGACGCGTACAAGTCAACTTCTAGTTGTTTTATTCGAAAAAAAGAGAAAAGTTAGAATTGATTTGCTGCGGTCGTTTAGTGTTTCGGTTTTTTTATTTTTCAGTATAAAGTAAACATAGCTGTGTGCTTAACGATGTGGTTTAAATTTTAATAAATCTTTAGTTCTGGTGCGATTTTTGAAAAAAATTTTGGAAGTGGGCTTTTTATAGTCAGTAGCAATTATGATTTGGTAATAAACTGTGCTAGTAAATTGATGTTTCAAATATTCAATAAGAGTTACGCTGTTCAATGAAATTATTAATATTTTTTTTTTGTTGCTTAAGTTATGATATTAAAATCGTATTATTTTATTTTACATCGATTTATTGAGTGTCAAGGGTAAGGGTTGCCGGAGTCCGATGGATTAGGGCGGCCCAGGACCGGTCCTATTGGCGCTCGATGGGGGAGGCCTTTGTCCAGCAGTGGACGATTCCCGGCTGAGATGATGATGATGAATTGAGTGTCGTATTTTTTTTTCTAGAGTGATATTTACAAATTTAGCCGATATAATATAACAACAAACAACTTTCTTTTATTTCAAATTAGTACAACAATTATGTACAATTATACCTACTACCTGCACACAACGAACTCAGATAATTATTCATCTATTACAGACTCAAAAGGTCCCATTGACAAAACTGTTCAATCGCATTCAAATCGGAGAGAGTCCATTGTCGCGGACATCTCACTTAATTCATTCAAAATCCGACTTTATTCTAACAATGTTAAATTTGAAATTGATGTCAACCGTTTTTCTATACAAAGATCGTTATCTAGATACAGTGTTGGCTCTGAGGACGAATTAGTTAATCACTTCTCGTCGTCCACTGAATGTGTAAACGCTAAGGGAAATTTCTCTGACGCAGATGTTGGTGATGTTAATGATTTATGAGCTTTTGTCCAAGCGTTCTTTTCTAGTTGATATTCCATCTACGGTTAAGTATTCCTTTGACTACTAATTTGTTAGAAATGATCTCACTTTGATGAGGAAACGAAGCAAGTATATTACCATCAAGCTCCGTATAATACAAACTACTGATAAATTTGGTGAAAAATCTACAGTCTCTACGAAATTGGTAGCAGCAAATGCAGCTGTCATTTATTTACAAAATACTAGAACGCTAGTGTAAAAAAAGAAACGTAGACTTTCTGCATGTCATTCGATGGTTGTCAGAATGACCACAAAATATTTACCAGTGCTGACATGCATATACCAACCTGTCGCCACTTGTTCGTTAAGTGCGAACTTTCAAAATACTATGTTGCATTTAAGCATGACATTTGTGGTGAAGACGATGTTAAGAATAAAAGTCATTGTGTAGGCTTTGTGAGATCTGAGAAATTAATGGATTAACCCCCGGTTTCTGAGTATATTTAGTGGTCGTTTATCTATTAAATAGCGTTTTTTATATGAGTTTTGATACTATTGAGTAAGTAGTGGATATGCAGCATGGATTATCAACAATTGTTTGGGACAATGACCTGTTCTTTAAAATACAGATAATAATACAATATGTTCCCATTTAAACAAAACTACTGGTGTACTAAATAAAACTGAATATTCATTAAAGGATAACAAGTTTTATATTAAACGTCAACACAAAATAACGATTAGGAATACTTAAATACATTCTTATGAATAGTTCAATACTATATTCCTTTAAGCACATAAATGTATAATAAAGTTTTATATGGTAATTTTTTACAGGGCAGCGTAGAACATTATTTTTAATTTTAAAGCATTTCCATATATTTCGTTAGTATAATACGATAGCGAATGGCAAAAAGGCATGATTTTATGTATGTATGTATAACACAGTATATGGAAAAACTACATCGTATTTTGTAACTTTACCATTCTTAAAGTTTGTTCAAACAAAAGATTTCACAGTTCATCATCATCATCATTTGAAGTACGTCATCAGTTTTCTCTCAAAATGCACCGTTGTAGAAGTAGAATTAAAAATAAATTCAATGCTTTTGCAAAGTTTATCGCGTTTGTGAGAACTGAACTAGACTGTGCGGATAAAAACTTACGTTAAGTTTGTTAGGCACAGTGCATTTTGGTTCCGTAGCTTGATATTTTTACTTTTTATCTAATAAGGCCAGTAGTACCTTATGTTCCTTATATATTATGCTCACTGTAAAATAGTCAATATAATTCGTTTATATTGCTTGAATATCAACCTCAACTAACGCTTTAGTGCTCTATCAGTATAACTACATTAAGTTGATCTATCAATTAAAAACTTCAAAACACAACTCAAAACACAAATAACCGTACATAAGAAAGATCTTCATTAATTCATTTCTTTTATGGGCCTTACATATATGGCCTTGGATATATAAGTGTTAAGACCATCGTTGCGAAACAATAGAGAGAGATAGAACCTTGAAATTATGCTTAAAAAATTTATATCATTTATATCTATGGTACGTCAAAATAACAGTGACAAAATAAGACAAACGTGTAGGTTCAGACTGAGTACCGTTTTAGCGTCACTTGAACGTAAGTGCAATGATGTGGAGTTAATATCATACCCGCGGTACTCTAAAAAGCAGTTTATGTGAAAACCGTGAATCTACTAGTCTAGTGTTTAGTTTCACACGTTATAAAAACGTTTTCTCTCAAACTTTTTACTTGTTCACGACCATTGTTCACCGTGATAAGCAGCTATTGAGGTTCCGGCCTGCCAATAACGGAATAGAGGAAAGTGGCTTGCTATCATTGTATTAAGTCAATAAAATAGATAATAGCCTACCGCTTTCTTTATTTTATTTATTTATTAAATTCATTCTTGATTTCGGCCGGCAAATATGCAAGCTTTGACTCCGAAATTAAATGCCAAAATTAGTGAAATTAAGGCAGTACAAAAGTCTAATTTTGGTGCCTATAAAAAAATCTCTACAGCTACAGCTTGATCATTGATAATATAGCACACACATATGTAGATGCAAGATGGCGTGTTGCCAGTTACATCTAAATTTGAGGCATAGGTGTATGAAATACACCCACGTATTTATCTTTAACAATGTTAATAGCAAATCTATCAAAATACAAAAAGCCTGTCTGTTATATTTATCAAAGTCGTCTTACTTCTACCCGTTTTTAAGTATAAGTTCTTTAAATATTTGTTCACGTTTCAGAATGTTTGTACAATTTTTTTATCAATAACCCTAAATAAAACTAGCGGTGGTAGTTAAAACAAATGCTGTTTTCTTATACCGAAGCTAATAAATTATACTTGTTCCTAATACGACATTAAACTGCCACAAGACAATGAAAACACACTGATTAAGACGATACTGATATTTTACGTCTATCCCATATCAAAGAAAAGTGAACAATAAGCTATAAAAATGTATTTTTATTACTTGTATGCCCTAGCTCTTTATAAATGTACATATGTTTTAACACTGACTCTGCACTATTGGGAGTGTATCTGCCTGCTGATCTGTATTGTACCAGGTTCGATTCCTGGGTCGGCCGAAGAATAAAAAGTATTGATTTTTTCTAATTTGTATGAAATTTTCTCAATTGTAGCCCTGAGATAGGTAATGTGCTCGGTTTATGGCAATTCGGTGGACAGCAAAACATGGGTGTATTTTATACATCTCTGTTTGTACCTTCAGGTCTACAATGCGTGATACTATGTATGTTCTTATATTTACAAAAAGACCACACAAAACGTACCGCGTTCAGAAGAAAGTAAAACTATCGATTAAAATTGAACATCAGTCGGCAAAAGTCATGGCCCACATACTAAGTGGCGCCCTCTATATTGTAATTCTAAGGACATTACGAGTGCTTCAATATTATGCACACGTTTGTTTCCTCATAGCCGAATGCCATAACTATGTATTGATTTGAATTGATTTTTGTGTTAGTTATTTCACTGCTCTAGATTGCAGTCTGAGGAAGTCTGGTATCAAGTGTCGAATTATGTTTTATTAATTTATTCTTAATGTGTTATATGGTTGCATCATTATTTTATTGATGCGGTAGTTGTCTCAACGGACATCTTTTTTTGGACCTGTTTTATTTCTTACATTATATTTTGTATTGTTTATTCTTACCCGTGGCTGATCCAAAGCTGAAGGGTCTCTTCCCAGACGAAGAAGGGGTTAGATTTTGAGCCTACCACGCTAGCAAAGTGCGGGTTGGCGTCTGCACTCAATAATATGTTAAACATATTATGTCTGTCTTACGTATCAGCAATAGCTTAAATTTTCGACAAAGTCTGTACAGTATATACTACTGAAAGCGTTTTATTAATAAGATCCTTTTTAAATATTCCAAAAGAAACTTATGAATTTTGTAATTAAATAACATATTGAGTTAACTTACATAAAAAGTTCAGGCAAATCTTTTATAAAAAAAACTGCAATGTTTGAATTCAATTGAACTCATAATAATCTTTCTATTATATCTGTTGTGATCTAACCACTTCGTAACGAGGTAGCTCACCAAAAGAAAGCAAAAACTTTAACAAAAAAACGTTGCATGAACAACAAAATTATTTTGCTGTATATCACTTTAACTGCATACAAAAAGAATGAGTCACAACGCTTTTTACGCAAGCCAAGCCCATCACGTGTCGAGAATCACGTCCAAAAACTTTCATTCTAATAAATAGTAATAAATAATATTTGTGCGTAAGGATGCCGCGGGCATTTTCTACTCGTAACTCGGTTAGGTTGTGACCACACGGTGGACGGTCTCGTGGTCTAAATTCCCAGTTGTAAGTGAAATAGATGCCTTATGATGCCTGATGGGAGCATGGTTTTAAGAATGCTTCAAACTTACAATACTCTGGACGATAGAATAGTTTCTCAAACCAGGCTTCCAAGTTGATGACTATTAATGCAGACTTAAGAACGGAACACGTTGAGCCGAACTATGAACTCTAACGCTAAGCGGCCTTTGTTCCAACAATTTGCGTTCTGTGTTCTTAACTTAAGCTATTGTGCCTTAAGGTTGTAGGCCTAAATGATCCTTTCTATTGTTAGAGTGAACGCAGAACTTAAAATTCTGACCGCTTGAATGTTAACAGTGTGGACGATGCCTTATATCGAATATTTGATAATTATAGGCTGGTATAGGACCAGTTTTGTGAGAACGTAAGTAAGACGCCGAGGTGTCTGCCGTAAAGAGATTTTGATCGATTATATAAATGCGATTGGTCTAGTCGCCGGCTGATCGTGAGATTCATAGTTAATTTTATGTCGGTGAAACTGATGGATTCGTTTCCGGATTTTTGTGGCAGAGTTCTAGATGAAAATAAGAGGACTATATAAAGAAAAAAACATTCAAATTGTCTTTTTTAGTAAATATTTTGTTCATATTTATCAGTTTGCTTTACCCAGAGAAAGTAATACAATGGTCAATCAAATAGTTCTACCTCTTGTAGTAAGGTAGCTCCTAGATTACATTGTCGTATAGTATAGCTGTGCGTTGCTAAAGAAAAAATTGATATAGGAAAAAAAAATCTTTACATGACCTGAATATTGATCCCAAGACCAGGTGATCAGTAGACGCGTGGGTCACGAATATAATTTCTCTAAGGAAAAGTAATTTTCAAAGATGAACCAAAAGAATGTTAAGAAGCTCTACCGCTTATGACTTCATAAATTCATTAGCCTTAATCGTTAGTGATTTAAAATTCTAAAATATGTATGTAGATTTATTACCTAATTCGGATACTTCAATAAATATGAAAGTATAGAGAAACTTACTTGGACAATATTAGCATACATTTAAAACACGTCTGGTCATAGGCTTTTCCTTTTTATAATAAAAGAGTTTATCTACTTTCAGATGCCAATAACTTTACCTAACATTTTAAAAACCTTACTGTTGGATAGATACCGTAACAATTATACTTATCTTAACTTTATCTCGCTACTGGGCAAGGGTCTTCTTTCCATTTGAATTCAGATTCAGCTTGGACAATAACTATACAACAGAGTTAAGATGGCTGCAAGAAATGCTTTAAATAATTATATCAAGCAAACCCTTCTTCATAAATCTGTGTTTTAAATCTAAAAATTACCCTAAGAAAGATAAATGGCTAAATTATTCAAACATAACTGCTGCAGTTACTCTGGTTTCATTCGCGGCACGTGTTAACTATAATAATTAGGTCAAAAACCTGTATAATAACCACTCCACGTATTTCGCTTTCTTTCCTCATATAAAAGCATAAATTAAATTTAAACTCATAGACCCGGTATATTATGATGTAACAAAATTTACATATTACGACTTGCGTAGCTGTGAGTAGTATTTTAGAAACTACCATTATGAGCAGTTATTTGAATATGGCAAGTAATTGCACATTAACATTCAATTACTGTATTGAATTTTAGAAATTTTCGATGATTATTAAAAAAAAATGTTTAGGTTACTTATGTATGTTGGATAAGTAAAATATCTTGAGTGAGAGATAAACCTGATATAGATTTTATTAATCATGCTAGATATTCGGCCATTGCAGCTGTTAAGCAGACATAAAAAAAAATCTATGAAATTAATTGTACAAGAGTTTATTTATAGTGACCCAATTCACAAGTCCTTTGTCATAGTTCAATATTTTAACAAGACCAGGGAGAGTTGGGGACCGGACTGACAATTTGATACTCTCAGAAACACAGAAGTGTGAATAAGATTTCAATCTTATATAAAACTGAATATTAAGTTAGATATTAAGTTTTATTTAAGCACTATTAACCACAAAAGACGTTAACATGTCATCGTCGTATGTAGGTACTTGGTCCAAATTTATACGAAATAATAGAACTTGTAAGCTCAGTAGCAATAAACTTGCACCATTAATACCAAACAAAAGAAATGGAACGCGAGTGAAATAACCCTACGTGAGGTTTCGAGGAAATACTTCCTCGAGAACACATACGGGTTCTTTTATGACTCAAAGTACTTTTGTTAGTTACATGACTTCATGTAACGGAGTCTAAATAACGTAACACACTTTGTGAGATACTAGAAGACCTATTTTGAAGTTTGTGATGCAAATACGATAATCAGTAAACAATCAAAAGCCTAAAATGGTTCAACTAAGCTTTGTTTGACCAGTGGTTTCGTTTTTGTCATAATCTATTGTTGCAAGTCTGACACAACAAAATTTGTCAATGTGTTGTTTAGGCTTAGCGTTAAATATTTTACAGAAGTGTTATTAACTAGAGGCCGCCCGCGACTTCTTCCGCGTGGAAACTCTTCCCGTGTAAATCCCGATCCCTCGGGAACTCCGGGATAAAAAGCAGCCTATGTGCTATTCTGGGTCTTCAGCTACCTACATACCTAAATACATATAAATCCATCCAACAATACCATGTATAAATTTCATCGTAATCGATTCAGTAGTATTTGCGTGAAAGAGTAACAAATCCATACATAGATACATACATACTCACAAACTTTCGCGTCTTAATATTAGTATGATAACATACGAAGCGACTTTTGTTTATTTTTTTATAGTAGTCTTCAATTTCTGTAATATTGCTGGGCTTTCCTTTAACATTTGATGTTTTATAAAATTAATTTGCGTAGTTCTTTTTTTCTCTTCTTTAAGAACCTTATTTTTATTTTACTTAATTTTGTCACGATCGACTAAAATTTTTGCTCAAATACTTTTTATCAACTGGCACATAAAATCCAGAATTGATAGTAACAAAATTAAAAAAGTAAGTTATTTATACAAAATACGTTGACCTTTGAAAGTGAACAAAATTACACATACTTCTGTATAGGTACATACTAATAACACGCGAAAGTAAATTTATTATTTCTTCAAGAGTTCGCCGCTGGACCGGTTCTGATGAATATCTCTGATACCCTAAAGTCTAAAGGCGGTGGTCTTAAAGTTTTGGATGTAAGCAGCACCTTATAAGATCGCAAATGATATAATATTGTAATTATTCACACTATTTCCGCGTAGGCAATATTTCACAACATTAGGTAGGTAAAAATGAAGGCATTAGATAAGAATACATAAGTAAAGAAACGAAAACTCTGGTGAGCGTATTCCAAAAAGTCAACGAAACAGATGTACTAACCGTAGCAGCAGCAGTAAGCAAAAGTTAGCATAATATACTGTTAAAATAGTGTGCGTTTTTATAACGGAAAAAAAGTGAATAATCTAATAAAGTACAAAATAAATATTATTATCTTTCAAGACACTACAGACAGATCATTTTTATTTTCAAAAATAATCACTAAAAACTCGGCCATGAACCCTTACTTTCGTTACAAAACTTGCACAAGAGTGAAAGTTTATTTATTAGGTAATTTGTTACAAGAAACGTATTATCATGGCGTGGGCTATAATAATATAGTTGAAATCATCTTCAACTCAATGATCAAATCAATTTTGATGATAATGGATGTAGAAAATGTTTTGTTTTCGCAAATGGTAAGTGTCATTGTAATAATGATGATGGAAGATTTGAAGCACGTGTTGAATACTATGATTAGAAGTGAGAAGAATTAATACGCAGGAGTTTGTGGTTTAAATATCTTTAAACAAAACGGCTACCATGAAATGGTGACCGTTATCTTGACGATGGTGATGATGATGTTGAAATAAAATCTTGAGGGTGGACGGAAGGGACGGAAGGGACGGAGTATCCAATTGAAGCCACTTAATGGTGGCTGTTGAAGGAACACCGTCAGGTTTTTAGTCGGGATGCCCAAATTTAAAGCCAGAACGCCTGGCCGCCGGGAAAATCCGGCAGACCCCCGCTTCCTCCTTAGAGCGGGACATGCAGTAATACATTTACCTGACAAAAAAAAAGGTGGACGGAATGTAAAAATCTCTAGGACTGTTTAAAATAAATAAATTCTCGTGAGTGAGACTTTATTCGAATTTTTTGATGTTTAGTAGTGATGGCAAGACAAATCAGATAGGCCTAAAATAAGTGGGACTACAAAAGCAAAAGATCTTTTTTAGTCGGCTTTTACTCAGCATAAGGATGAAACAGGCAGTATCAATATCAGCCTGCATCAAATATGTACATCTAAGACTAGATTAAACCAAAAAATTATAACTTAATACACTAACGCAAAACACCTATAGAAGAAATAAGGCTCGTGAATATAAGAAAACTTCAAAGCCATTTTAAGCACGAAGTGGTAAAACAAGTTCACAACAAAATAATGAAGATTGATCAGCACTACCATTACAAGTTTCTAAACACACTTGTGAACTAATAACCAGTTATTACACAATTGACAGGACTAGCCTAGGTCTAGATCAGGTTTAGAAAGTGAAAACAGGTGATGATGATATTATTATAATTATATTTGTAAAAGTAAACGGGAAAGTGAGTAATTATGTTATTTTCAATGAACTTGACTTGTTACTGAAGGTTGTTAAATGTACGAATGAGGCAATAATGACGTCATCATTTCCATAAGAGTGTAATACATGAATGATGAATTCTTTCAGGGGTGGATGGATGGTGCATTGAAATTAGGTGAATTGTTTTTGATTGTGATTAGGCGTGTTTTTATGTAGGGCAAAGCTGTGCTTTTCTTGACAGATTTTTCATCAGTTATTTTTGTAGGATGCACACTTGATTCTTTAGTCATTATATTGTCATTGTTTAAATCTCAGTTTAATATAGTTTGTATTAGGACGGTATGGTCCGTGGGTAAGGTTTAGGAGTTAGATTGTCTTAGGGTAAATAAATAAATTTTATTTTTCAGTTCTTTATTTGTACGAATCGTTAAGTATATAGCTAAAAGCATAAATGAATGTGTTATATTTGAATACTATATAAGTATGAGAATAATGAAATATACTATCATATTTGTACTAAAAAGCGAGCCATAATACATAATATTATGTAACGAATATGTAAAATATGTAGGTGCGTATAAAATGTAGGGCTGTGTTTAATAAAGTGACATTATATGTGTTAGAGATATGAAAATATAGTAAATAAAATAAATATATAGATAATATGAAAATAAAAAAGCTATCACATAGCTTATATCACAACAAATACGTATATACATATATGCATGAATATAACATATACATAATACACACTAATTACAAATAAAATGAGGACTTAGTATGAAAAAGACTAGACAAATTAAGGATTAAAAGTAAAAATAAAAATATAAAGAGATATTTTAAAAATAAAATACACATATACGGATACCGTATAGGATGGGAAACTACTAAAACAGCTTAGTAGTACAACAAGAAGACCATACAAACTTAGAACAACAATTTTAGGTAAAACAGTAACAACAATCTCGCGTCGGTAAAAATCCCTTACAAAGGGAAATTCGTCATTAAATAATTAATAAATATTTCTTACGAACTACAATAAATAAACTCAGTACATGCCGTTTTACTATGTTACATTCAGGGTTGGACTTAGAATAGCTCCTTGCGTTACGCCTAACACTTAATCAGTTTTAACGTGAGCGGAGTAGGCTAGGTCTTGGCTGTCGTCGATGGACCTGCCCCAGCCGTGTCCGCTGCTGGCGTAATGTTCCTCATGATGAGGGTGGGCAACAACCTCGTAGCTAGTTTCATGGTGTTTGCTGGCCAAAAGCTTCTTCAGGGCAATGATACCGGCTACAAGGAGGGAGATCTTGGCAAGGAGGACGGCCTTGGCCGCGGCGAAGGCGATGATACCAAGGAACAGAGGGATCAAAGCGGTGATCTTCAACTTGGCGAGAGCGAGGAGGGGGAGGAGCTGCTTGATCTTCTTCTTCTTGCCACGAGCTGGAATGAGATAAATAATTCATAAGTATGTTGGTAGAATATAATGCTAATATTTTAAAGACAACAATGGTGGGTTATATTCGTAGTTTTATTCAAAATAGACGGCAATAACGAATTGTTTGTTTTACAGTAAGCATTAAAAATTGCATTTATATAATGATCAAATGCAAAAACGATCAAGCTATAAAACCTACTTTATAGTTTCACCTTAATGTTAATCAGATATTCTGGAATCAAATGCAAAAGAAGTAGTAAAAGTCAATCTTTGAATAAGTTTTTTACTTTCAATTTTATTATCAACATTTAAATAATCAATTAATTTTATTTAAATTGATTGAATTAGAATAAAATTCATAAGACAAAAAACAGCATTTTAAAATCAATAAACACACTTCAGTCTAATAAAAACAGTCTCACCAAATAAACAGAAAGAGAGAAGCATTTCAAATTAATCAAAAGCCAAGCCCTCATTTCATTAAAACCATTATTTTCCCATACGATCTCTAAACACAAAAACATGAGTAAGAACTCGTTTAACATAACTCCCATAAAATTACAAATTATCCGTCCCATAACAACACCATAGAGCTGCCATTTAGACATTCATCTCAACTTTCACATCGTTTTAAGAACATTCCGAACAAATTCGTCGACATGATTGTCAAGATTCATTACCTTTTCGACATCTGTTTTGACAACCCACTTATCTTGTGATGTATGGTTAATGTGGACTAGTTTTTCATAGTGATTGTACTTTAGATCAGTTTTACGATTTGTTCAGATTTTATGTTGTCTAAGCATTTCGGAAACTATTTATTGGAGGTATAGGCAAATGAGAGTAACTTCAAATGACTAATTACTAAGTTTGCAGTAATTTATGTAACCCAAAAGAAGGGACGCTAAAAAATGGTGTCGAAAAAAGTTGAGCTCAGCAAAAAGGCTAACGTAAGACGAAGGCTAAATGTCATTGTAAGATTATACTTAAATTAAACTTGGTCAGATTATTATTTCTTTAGTTCAACAAACCAATTTCAGTTACGTATTGCAGATAAGATCTATACAAACAATAAACATCTTTCTAAAAAATAAATAGAATTCTAATCGATTTCAAAATCAATTTTGCAAGTTAGACAAGAATGTAGTCACACAGACAGCTGAACGAAACAAAATAATCAATTAAATACGCACAGATATGCGTAAAAAATTATCAGTTATAATAAGAAAATGGTTACAATTCCATATGTACACAAAAAGCTGCAAATTAAACTATTGATGAAATAAAATATATTTGTCAAAAGTAACAGTAGATCAAAGGCTGCCTTAAAATTAGTCAGAAGCGTAAGAACGCCATCTATCTGTTTGCGGTTGAACTACTACAAGCGTAGATTCATTCATGAGACACAAGGGCAACTGTGTTTACTACGGCAAGTCAAGGTAAACTTTACTATACGATTAGCGGATTCATTGAATAAAATACTGATACTATGATTTTCTAATGAAAAAAAAAGTGATCGATGGCATTTGAACACCTGTTCTCTATTTCAATTCAATCCTAATTACAGTGTGACCTTAACATAGATAATATCTATTCGTTTAACATAGATGATTTAGAAGGCAGTATGTATTAAAAATTATTTTAACCAAATAATTTGCTAACCGTTTTATAAACCTTTAGGTTAACGGATGACAAGTTTCTATGAGTAAAAGGTGTTTAAAAAACGAGTAATACTAGGCAAAAGTATTAATTGTACTACTTATCAGATTATGTTCTGCTCGCACATATATCATTTTTACTATTAAATAATGCCTAATTTAGCTAATATTTTATGTGTTTATATATAGATTTAATAATATAATTTTCCAAGATACGCTACTAACTAACATAGCCTCCTCTTAATAATTTCAAATCAGATTCTATTCAAATCATTTATACTTGACATCATTATTTCTGTATTGTGCCTTGTCCTAGTCTAGGTGTATAGTCAGGTCATCAGCGCAAAGGAAACGTATAACATGATTAATGTTAATGTTATTCGCAACTTTCCCTGTTGTGTCACCATTATCATCGACATCCGCCATCGAGGCACAAAGGTCTAACATTAACGGTTTAACACATACAGAACTATCGTCTTGATGTATTCCCGTTGCTTTTATAATAATATCAAAACATTTCTTATCAAGAAGATATTTTTATATAGAATAATTTATAGAAGAATAAAATTCGAGTCATAAAACGTTAGTAAAATGATTTTGACAGTCGTTAATTGGTGTGAAATAAAAAAAATCTTTCGAACGATAATTCAACGAAACATAAATGACGCTACGATATTTGAGAAGAAGACCTACCGCCGTAAAAATCTAAAATAGTAATTAATTTTCTGCTACACCTTATAAGCACGCTTGCGGATCTACGTAACTATTCATCTCTAATGCTTAGATCGTAACCTCATCAGCAGGTGTATACACGGAACGGATACAAGTGTAGTTACTGAGTTATCTTAACAAAAATTGTAATTGTTCAAAACATTTTCTCTCAGCCACCCACGTATCAATAACAACAATTATTAATACCACCATATTAAATTTTTATGATCACCCATAACGGCAGTCGTAACATGAACATCTCGTAACATAGAAAGGCGACTTTCATCTGGCTAGGAGTGGCAAGATTTCTCGATGAGTCGCCCAACTGGTTCCATGCAGGACGACTGAATCGCCTTTGCGGGAGTGGCCCGCTTTCCACGTCTTCCGACGACATTGACAATGTGAAGGTTAAAGTTTTTCTAGAAGATTCTACTTGTCATTGGCTAGACGACCTTATTTGACTAAAACATCACTTGTTTATTTAGAACATCACTCCCGTTTTAGATCGTGAAATACATCCCCACTTTTTCTTAACCAATAAAGTCGATTCCATGTAATAGCGAATGAATGCATTACCACAATAAATAGACTACAAGTACTACAACAGAAATTAGAAAAAAAAAACCGCTTTGTCCAACCCAAGATTCGTACTCAAGACCACAAAGGTATTCAGACACTAATGAAGCATAAAATCTAAAGTGGAATTCAAAAGACTGATTCGAAAAGCATGCAAATTGTTCCATTACATAACTTGCTCCTGATCTTGAGAATGAAACATGAGGTTGCGTAATGTCTTTCTAAGCAATTAAGAGGAGTTACGATGCTTGTAATCTGGACCACATCATTTGCGTACTCAAGATGTTACTAGTTGTAATTCAAAATTAATGTGTGTTGAAAACTTACGATTTATTATTGAATTTGTAGAAGAGTTCTAGTGGAATATACACATTTGCTAGTGGTCCACCCAGCTTTGCCCAAGTAACAAGGTAACTTTAACAATTTATACTAATTGCTTCCTTAAAAATCAATCTATCCTATCCATTAGAGAAAATTTTCATCAAATCCGTTTTGTAAATTTTACGTTTTTCGCAAACAGACAGACTGACGCGGCGAGAAGAATTTATAGCATGATGATGAAGTGTTTACGAACAAACGGAGGAAGATAGCGGATGTGTACTGACATATAATTAATGAAACGATATTAATCGTAAAAGAAATAACAAGATCTACCGCATTGCATGTTTACGTGCATAATTATGTATAAAGCGGGCATCGAATCCAGAGCATGAAAATTTCACATCTGTAACCAATGGTGCAATGGAAACTTTCTATTTATATCAATAACTTAGATTAACTGAATGCTCTATAGATTTCACTGTTGCGTTGAAGATTAATAGGGCTGCTACTATAGGAAATAATTGGATAAGATGGGCCAGTCATTTATCCTTCTTTCTTTAAATTGAGAATATTTTATCTGCTGCAAGATGTTCCTGTCCAGCAGTTTCGGCTTTCGGCTGATATGATGAATCTTTCACGAGTCAGTTCAGTCAGTTGAAGTCCTTGTTGCAATTATGTGATTCAAGTGGAATTATACTTAACAATTATCATCTATTAATATCAAATTGATGACTACTGTATTAAATAAATTTAACAAAATAAAATAAAAATAAACCTTTTCACCTGAATTACGTTATTAAGTTACAGTCACATTTTCAAAATCATCATCATCAAAATTTCTAAAGCCATCTCCAACCTTATCTTTCATTTTATCATTACTACCAGCCAAAATAAAATAAATACTCGGCCACGGTGTTTGTTTGAACAAGTTCATTATAATCAGGTGTCTCACTTGTTTGAGATGGTTTACTTTGGTCAGGAATGCAAGCGTACTATTTTAAGTGCAGTGATTGGTATAATTTAGAATTTAGAGCAGAAGATAATTATGTTTCTATAAATAGTGGTTTAAGTAGAGACGAAATTTTGAAGTTACATGTAAATATACAATTTTTTTGGTTTTGCTCGGGTAAAACGTTTGGGTTTTAGTGTTTGAGCTTGCAAATTATAAATTTGGTTCTGTATCTTTTCCTAAATCAAACTATTAAATTAATAGACGACTACTAATAGCCTGCACCTCGGACTCTAGTAACGTGCTACTTAATTAGTTTTCATCGAGATAGACAATTTATTTAGTCTTCAAAGAAACGAAAATATTGAATAAGCGTAGGTAGCCTTAACAGGTCGTGTTAAAAATTCAGGGCAAGAACTTTGACAAAAAGTTTACTGACATGATTTGAATATATTTGAATTTAATTAGCTATAATTTATAGAAAGTGTTCTAATTTTTTAGCAACACGCCTGTAGGCTTAAGATTCAAATAATTGGCAGGTTTTTTTAGCAACAGTAATTATAGTCTTCATATAAAAAGGGCGGAGCCGAGAGCATAATCAAACTATACTTACATGCACATTGTGTGACTCCAAAAGGCTTTTTTAATAGTTTTCGAATCTAGTATTTTTACGGTACTTAAGAATCGTATGCAAAACATGACTATCGGTAGTAACAACTACTTCCGAAGAAGTAATATCCATTAAATACAATTTGGCATATTATATGACTACTTCCTTTTGCCAGTTATTCGCTCCAAAACATGCATGCATGCATGCATTAGCTAACGCAAAGGAAAATTTCACGGTATTATGTTAAATACAACCGTTTAAACAACCAGAAACTATGTAATATACAGTAAAAGTAGTTTTAACAAAAATACCTTTAACTTACGCGAAAAGAATATTGCAAAAATGTCGTCACATTATTATTGATAGTTTCTTAAATAAACATAAGACGAAAATAATAGACTCTCTCTTTCTATTCCGAATAAATACAGAGAAATATTTGCAAATCAACGAATTAACATAGCTTTACATAAATTATGGTAATTGTGTTCCTCTCATACTGTTTCTAACAAATATTTACTATCATATATTATCCTGTTTGATAATTTCCGAAAGTTATTCAACGTCCTCAGACGTAATAAAATCGATTTGTCTCATTATACCGGCGAAATCGAAATAATTAATTTCCTAGAAAATCGAAACTCCAAATGGATGACCACAAATTGTTTTGCTCTATTTATTACTCTTATAAATGTTATTTAGACACGGATTGTTGAACGCTATAATTTTTATTATTTCCGTTTTTTCTGTCTTGGTAATAAATTTATATTAATTAACATATTATTTGAAATCACTTGAATGCACATAAAATTTATGTAATTGATCGCCATTTAAAAAACATTCTAACGGTATCATCAAACTTTATGGATTTTGGAAATATGTTTAGATCTTTAACAGCTTAGACACGCTTTAATTATTAAATCACGTTTGTAAAACGTAATACAGTTATTAAGTCGTTTTTGCCGTCATTTGAACGCAACTTCCATTCATGAGTCATGTAATAGCGACATTATGAATGCTCGACTTACCTTCCTCGAGAGACCTCTTCATGCCTTCGACAGCTGATGAGGGCAGTTTGAATTGGATGACATGGTTCTCCAGGAAGTCAGCAGCAGAATCAACTAGTCTGGACTCGACCTGGGCTTCTCTCGCCTTGGGCTCCTCAGACAGAGGCTCCAGAGCCCTCGCTGACCTCGGAGAGCCATTACTCAAAATAGCCACACCATCAGCTACGTTCAACTCCCTCGCCGTGTTCACTGCCTCCACATATTTCAACGTCTTCTCCTGCAACCAAAAGATATCGATATAGATCATTGATCTTATAACACGACACAACACTTCACATCACATCACTGATCCCGACCTTTATGCACAGGGAAGTATCTCCATCAACACATTCTTTGACGACACCTAAGATAGAGCCGAAAACTCCGAGTTCATTGGACTCCTTGTCCAGAGCAGGCATCGCCCGCGCCGTCGCGAAAAGAACTAGGACTGCAATGTATCGTATCATGGCGAGGAATCAAATCACCCCTACGGAAAGCTTAGCGCAAAGTGTAGCGTCGGTGTATAAGTCGGCCTGTTTTAAGCATCTTACCCCACTACTCGCTGGACGGTCAAGAAAAGTGAACTCAATAGGTTGCGATTAAAGTGGTGACGACGAATTATTTTGTTGTAAATACGACCACTTTTTTGGTAGCACGTGGATTGTATGGGTGTGGGTGTCATGGTGACAGTTTGTACATATTTCGTGGTCTGAATTAAAAAAATATATTTTAGATACTCATGTTATGTTTCGTTTGGATAAAATAGGAATTTACAGTGTGACTTTTGTTATAGAAATGGTATCAAATCTATCGGTGCATTTTTTATTTGTTTGTGTCAGTTGTTTATAAAGCTAAAAGTCTTTTAAGATTGTGTTAAAGTTTTAGCTGTATCATTACTTGAAATGGTGTTCTTTAGTTTGTAAATAGGTCATTACGATTTTGTTTGA
This sequence comes from Anticarsia gemmatalis, assembly GCF_050436995.1. Classification (NCBI taxonomy): domain Eukaryota; kingdom Metazoa; phylum Arthropoda; class Insecta; order Lepidoptera; family Erebidae; genus Anticarsia; species Anticarsia gemmatalis. The sequence goes on along the minus strand of NC_134768.1, from coordinate 7,101,046 downwards.
TTTTTAAATAAATTCGTGGTTTTAGTAGATTTATTTGAAAATATACTTTTTTTAGTGATATGATTTAAATTAACAATACTCGGAACTACATTGACTGCTGACCTATTTTTAAAAAACAAAAGAAATTTAAATATTTTACAAATAAATATAAATAATATTAAGAAACTTAATTAAAACATTGTATTAACTTTGTATATTCAAGCTTAGACAAGCATCTCAAATACCCTAATTTAGTACAACTGTGTACTTCCCTGAAACATAAAAACATTAGAAACTACATACTCTACAACGTACTCCAAATTACATTTTACTTCCCACAAGAAATCATTAATTTACGAAAACAATGACTCGAGCATTCCGTAGGCCTAACCGGCAATTTTATAACAATTTCAATAGGAACTTCTGTTCCCACAATCTGACAAAAATCATCTCAATTTATCAAGACACCTGGTACAACATAATACAATATTATTAAACTAGCTGACCCGCGCAACTTCGCTTGCGTCACATAAGAGAGAATGCGTCATAATTTTGCCCGTTTTTGTAATTTTTCTCGTTGCTACTCCGCTCCTATTGGTCGTAGCGTGATGATATATAGCCTATAGCCTTCCTCAATAAATAGGCTATCTAACACTGAAATAATTTTTCAAATCGGATCAGTAGTTCCTGAGATTAGCGCGTTCAAACAAACAAACAAACAAACAAACAAACAAACAAACAAACAAACAAACAAACAAACAAACAAACAAACAAACAAACAAACAAACTCTTCAGCTATATAATATTATAGTATAGATGTAAACAAAGCCAGCATTAGCCCAAAGTTCTCAGAATCAACAAAGGTAACGATAAGTAATCATTTACTTTTATTTTATAAAATCTTGTATGAATAGTCTCGTTATTTTTGATAAATTGAGAGTAATTTGAAGAAAGTTATGAAATATTTTTTCTGTCGCAATGGACGTAAGTTTTGGTCATTTGGGCAGTGTTTTTACGTTCTTTTTGATAATGTTTGAGCCTTTAAAAGCTTAAGAATGCTTTAAAATGCTCGTTTCTTGCAAACAAGAAACATAATGATATAATCTAATTTAACTTCAAACTGTCTACCAACAATAACACTCGTCGCACACAAATTTACGATTATGTATGCCAAAATATTAACCACGTATAAAAGGACGTTTAATATTGTCCATTACTAGATGGGCTGACTTTAGACATAAAGCAATATCCTTGTAACGTTGAATAAGGACTAGAAAAAGAAGGAGTAATAGATTGACTGTAGAAATAGCTTAAGATAGATATTATCCTGTACTAAAAACTAGAAGTACTCGTATTTTGTGCCCAACATTGTCCTTCGCATGTAACTTTATAAGTCTCTTTAATATATTTTAGACTTCAATTAGTTATCAAATTCTAATTTTGATAAAGGTAGACAGCCATCGATTATTTCAACCTTGTTGGTAATCATATTTTAATAACTAAAAGGTCTGAATTAGCTAAACTACTGACGCTTTGGAGACAGCAACATCTAATCTTCACTTAATTTTGGAACCACATTAATTATTCTATAATTCCCATAACGATGGGTGAAATTTGATTTCAAGATCTCCCTTTTAAATTAAAAGATTAAAATACACAATAGATTTTACATCTAGCTATGAGAATGGTAATGCTACTGTCCTATTTTCATCAATGAACGTGAACTTTGCGGAAAGATGCACCCGATATGAAGCTTCTCATACAGCTATCTTGTAAATTATTTTACTATTGTTTTGTTTCAAGGTGTTAATGATATGATGATAATATATGAGCGTATCGTGAGGAAATTTTACGCAGTCGATGTGATTTCTAGATATTTTACAGTTTTAGACGTTTTTACGTGACATAAGGTTGTCATGATTTTCCTAAAAACTGATTTGGAAACAAAAGAAAAGTCTTGATTTTTTTTTATTATATTATTCAGTACCTTGTATCCTCCCGTTTAGCAAGAACCTCTTTTGTAAACTTCCAGCTAGCAAATCTACATTTCCTTATGCTATTGATTAAAATATTTTGAAAGCTTGATTAGATTGCATGAGGTAGCCTAATAAAAGGCTTTTATTATAACATTCCATTGAACGGCAGGTTGTCATTATTGACGATCATTTACCTGAATATATAAGAGGATTATATACAGGCTTATTACCCTCTCCAAAACGTAGCAGAGAAAACGAAAACACCTTTCAATAAGCCAAAATAACGGCCAGTACACACAGCAGGTATGCGTATGTGCCATCTACGTGCAAGGTTTGGCAATGACATTGCTATACTTCGACTATGTGCCCTGGGTCTTAATTGTTTGATAGTAGGACCTATGAATAAAATAGAGGTAATGTATGTACTGATTGTGAATTTATGTAGACTGTTTGACGACTAATAGATGTATTAGATTTAATTTAGAGTGATTAGAGAAGCATTTAGTACATTTTTTATTGATTAGAACCTTTCTTGTAGTGCTTTACGAATTAAATGATAGTTCTAGATGATGTTTTGATTTTGTTGATCAAGAAGTTTATTTGCTGCATAACGTGTCCTTTTAGTTGCAAAATTGAGTCTCTGGTTTGAGAACTATTTAAAACAATTGTGTATAATTCATATTTATTTAATTCATTTATAGTTTTGGCAAAGCAGATAAAGATTGAATGCAAAGGGAAGATGCGTGTTTTATTTCAAAACACACAGATCAATTCGTTTTTCTTTGGAAAGACTTCAACTGTTGAAACCTGGGTATGTAGCCATACAAACGAAAAGTAATAAACATAATTTATTTCAATTACAATTTAAGTGCAGTTAATAATACCGAGGTATTTTCAAAGTATGTCATTCGTAAAATAGTAAATAAATAGAAAGTAGATCTTAGATTTAGCCTGAATAACAATGGACGATGTGTGCTTTGAAATTGTAACTACCTTTAATAGATAACTTTGAAACATTGACTTAGTTTCTCTTTCACTTAAATTTAGTAGTTCAGACGTGGGGATTGACATTCTCGATAAAGTCGTCTGAGGCGCAGTGGTTCGGGTTGTCGCCATGCAGTTACTATGGTGTGGTAGTCCTAAGTTACTTATGGCACGCACATGTACTTATGTAAATACTTGTCGAAAAAAAAAATGTTTTATAACATAAATAAATAAATGTAACCCATTAATGTCCTAATGTTAGGCAAGAGTCTTCTCCCGTAATGAGTGAATACTGCTCACACGGAATTGTTTTAATTTTTTTTTAAAGTTTGTTTTAAGTTCACTGATGTCGTTTTTTATCGCTAGGTCTTCTTTTTAATTCAGCTATATAAAGTTTGTTAATCTTAAGAGTAACAAAGTACTAAATAAGTAAAATTTATTCTAATTAATTGCTTTGAAAATTGTGCTTCTATATTTAGCTTCCAGGATCTTTAAGTAGCTCATAGAGTTAAAAGCCCTCAATAAACAAAGATTTAAAAAAAAAAGGATCTTTAAGTCTCTAACTGAGCTAAAGTATGTTATGGAGAGGAATAAGTTTGTTAAAGAAAAATATAAAACATATCATTAAAGTACTCGTATCTTCATTCGTTAAAAGAAAGCCGTTATTTGTCTATCCGTAACTAGTTTTCTTTATCAAAGCAGCGGAATAAAAGAAAGACTTGTGCTGATATACTAGGGTTAAACATGCAATGTTCGTGAATGCTAAAAAGTAGTATTCTAATCAAATATGCTAACCGGTAACGGGACTAAAAGTGGGTAATAAATTATGGGAAATTTTGATG